>NW_017158043.1:678438-951143 GCF_001652005.2 Ceratina calcarata
AGTCAGGATGGGACACTTACCATCAATAGTGCGAGCGCGACTTGGAACAACGTATCGAGTCCTTGCAAAAGGAACACGTCCAGAATGTGGAAAACGAGATAAAGCGGAAATCGGGCCGTGAATAAAGTTAAAAACCATTGTGCAGCGAACATGTGTGTCTCGACACCGCGATCGCAAAAGTGTTTATAAAGTTCTGGCAACTGGTCCTGCAGGAGGGGATAGGAGAATAATTACAATGTGAAAATGATCATAATGGCTGATAATGAAATTGGAACGCGTTACGAACCTCTATTAATCTATTAAGCTGATAAAATCTCATGTGAAGGTTGTCAAATCGATCCTTGTACAAGTCTCTTAGACCGTAGTCGTACATCAATTTAACCAGAACACAGAAAGCTTGTTCCTCCGGCATCTACAAAAAATACCTAACGTTTTTCTTGTCATTAAATACCCTAATGAATCGACTACTGCGAACGCCGACACGCTTCTTGCGGGTGATAAATTCCGAATGGCGACTACTTACGTGAAGGAGCAAACTAGCGACCAAAAAACTGAGTCCTTGACAATATCCGACTTCTTCGTCGTACACCGCGTACGCTTTGCTTATTCTGTACAAAGAATCTTGTCCCAAGCCACCTGTTTCTTTGAAATAGTCATGGGCGGGAAACGTTCTATTGATGTCTCGCAAAATAACGCTCTCGCAACTACTTTCCTGCACATTTGACGTAACAGAACATCATTATACGAGAATAACGACGCGCGCGTTTTCACACAACGTGTTCACTTACCTTGGTAATTAAAGTTCTGTATCTGTCCATCATTTCTTGTGAATTATCACAATTACTTAAACGTTGCCATACCTCTCCACGCAAAGCTTCGGGGATACCTTGCTTCGCCAGTTTTATAAGAAGTTTCGGACGTTGCTCGTTCACTTGCCAGCTGTCCAGTACCTCAGCCCAGTTAGCTAACTCGCCCGCGGAACAATCCTTCGATACTTCACCCGTGCCGCTCAACATCGGTTCGTCTCCGTCTGTCGACGCGAAAGCTTGAATCAGTACATCTTCTGTCGTATCGAGCAGAGGAAAGTTGCAACTTCTTTCGAAACCTGAATCTATTTCTTCTTTGGGTGTAAGCGTGTCGATGCTAGTCAAGGAAGGTGATCGAATCAATGATGCTAAATTAAGAGCAAGGTTCAATCTGTTCCTGTCTAGTTCTCCCGAAGTTTCTGTACTTTGTACTTCATAGTGAACCTCGGCTCCGTCGCTGGATATTATCTAAAGATATGGATAAAGTCAGGTATGTAGAGAGAGAGAGAGAGAGAGAGAGAGAATCGTAAGAACGTATGGATTCCTTCGAATGAGGCCTTACTTCTTTTGAATTAAGATAAAACTGTTGTACAAGATTTCGTTTATTAAAATACCAAAACCTCTCGTTTTGCGGGAATACTTTGACTAATGTTTCTATTATGAATCTAACTGGTTCTCGTATGCCGCGTATCACTAAATCAACAGCGACTGTCATGTAAATTTTCTCTTCCCTGGGAGTCTCGATATTAAGAGTCTCCAAAGCTGGATCGGCAGGATCCCAGTGTCCAAATATATTGTAACACTGTTTATCTTGTATCAATGGGCCAGTATTAACTTGCTGGAATCAGATTTTATTTGTTACTTCACGCATCGGAACATCGTTGAAATCAGCTAGTTTTGAAAGATGAATTTCACCATTTCAAGCAGCCGCATATCACTATGTTTGACGTTGCGTCCGGGACTAACGAGGACGCCGAAACATCTTTCAACCTCGAGAGTGATTCCTCCTTCCTTACTCGATACTTGTTGGATACTTAAACACACATGTTTAGCCACGTTGCTTCGAAGCTTGAAGCAACTTCTGTCTTTAGGAACTGTACTGAAACCACCCTTTCCATCTTCTTCCTTTATCTCCATCGTTACTTCAAAAATGAATACTCGAGAATTGGTTTTCTCACTGCCGATGTTGAAACCATTAAAATCGCTGCCTGTCAAGGAGCTGGTCATCGATCTTGGTATTCTGTGAAATGCTTTGGAAAAGCATGCAGAAACTTGACCCACCTATGACAGATTATAAACTTGGTACAACTCGACTAAAATATAATGGAAGTTCTACGGGAACGCATGGAACGTACAGCTTCCGGTATGTCGCATCGAAAAACGTGACACTGATAAATGGCAGACTCCAAAGTATCCCCGTGTGACCAAGTGAAGGCAAAGCATGCCGCGCACGGGCCAGTACTTTCGCCACGTGCATAAAACAAGATTCGTTGTACTTCGTAATGTGCGATCGGTTGTTGAGTGGTAGCATCGTATAAACTGTACAGAGGCAACGCGAACATTAACTTAAACGAAGGAAACGGTATTCGTTCGTCCAAGTTCTCATCGACCATACGTACACAACAGAACCTTGAGAACTGCTAGGCACGGACACCGATACTTTGATTCCTAAGTTAAGACATTGTTCCGCATTCAGTATGTTCATGTTCCGTTGAATCTCGCATTCCGATTTTGGTGCATTTATCGTAGCCGATCCCAAATAAGTAACACCATTGAAAATAGTACATTCTTGTTGAACGTGCGCCAAGGAATTTATTTCTACAAACATTTCGGAAGTGTCCGCACAACAGCTTCTGTAGCCGATACAAAAAATATCGATGACGCTTACCTTCGTCGATATAATCCTCTGGTTTCATAATATCTTGCTTTTCGGATGCAACCATACAAGAACTCACATCATAAAATTTACTCTGTCCAACTTTCTTCGTTTTCGGTTGATTTTGCTGTACAGTGCTCACGATTTTATAATCGTTGCCTTCCATTTTCGACTCTTCGGTTAACACCTGTGATACATCATCAGTCAGATAATTGTCTATGCGTAATATAAAAAAATGGCAGATCAAATGAATCACACGAGCCAAACCTCCTGAAGATTATTTTGGAGATCTTCAAGATTGCCGTTATTGGCAATTTTTAACATCGGTACATCGATCAGTGTCTGCTGCTGCTTCCCATTGCTTCTGTCATTTACGAATTCGTATTCATCACTTGTCGCGACAGATTCCATCGATTTAACACTCATACTATCCTCCATAACTATGTCTGGAATGCAGTACGCAAAACTGTTTCATCGCAGCCCCAAAAGAAAGATATGATTATCATTTAATTACATATTTTCACATAACGATTGTGCGCGTACGAATGAGTATACACTTGTAGGTATATATCTCTAGATGCAAAGTACAATTGGATGCAGAAATGATTCGTAAGGAGAAATAACAATAAGTGGTTAACGATGTATTTCGCTACATAACAAATCGGGAGATAAAGCTATTTGTAGAAAGCACGTAACGTTCGTGCCACGATTATGGCACAGCACGAAATCAGAGAAGACTACGATTTCCGACGTAACAATATCCTTTGCTCTGTACTGTCTTTATTTTTGGCAACCAGAGAATACAATCGGAGTAATCAATTCGATTCGAATAATCTGAGCGAATGGGAAGAATTCCAATTTGTAACCAGGATTCACGAGGGTCAATCTCCTAATTATCAGTACGACTCGTTCGAACACGAATAAAATAATATATCGCGTAAGGATCATGAAGGAAAACAAGATTCGCGCGAACAAAGTTTGACATGACAACGTTATAGAGGCACACTCAACTCGTATTCAGAATGTCGACTTGTCGTCAAAGTGTCTCGGATCATCGAAATTGCATTCTCCAGCAAATTTGATCGCGTCTCGATCACTGCCGTTGCTATTTAGTCGTTCGGTTCGATTCTCACCCCCAGTAAAGGACAGGAATTACCCTCTCGCTGGATCCGAAATTTAAAAGGAGCACCGGTGTCTCTTTTTCCGTTAACGTTCATTTAGAGCCGCGGACACAGCTTCATTCCATGATCCACGCATCGGTCTGGCCACACGTTAACGATCCCTCCAATATATCGGTGAAATTTACATGGTTCCATACGCTTTCGAAGCGATTTTCACTTGACAGAAAAGTCAACCTTGGCGTCAGCCATTCGACCGATTCGAGCACTAAAGATCCCGGAAGTCCGCTTCGTTACGAGGAATTGCGGACGACCAGTTTCAGAGCGCGCAATAACTTCAAATCCATTTTACCGTTTGCCTTCTCGTCGCATAAATCAATACTCGTTTTTAATAACGTTTGCTTAATTATCGTGTCGTACATTCTTTGTGAACCATTTATTGTATGTATAAGGAAAGGTAACACCAGGTAACACTTATGTGCGATAAATATTGGATAGACTTCAGGATAATTTGTTCCGTTAGGTACATAAAAATAATGATACGAACAATTCTCATTCGAAGTTTATTGTATCATAGAAAATTGTATAAATCGTGTATACAACAGAGAGAAAATGATTTTTCTGTACATAACAAATTCTTAACATTTACATATGTCGTATAAATCATCACCGGCATCGTGATAATTATAGTATGTTTTACATTTAATGTGAAATTTGAATAAGGAATGGGTTTTCTTTATAAAAATAAGTAAAATAAGAGAATAACACATTTATTTATTTGAAGTACGCGATCTTTTGTTCATTTCTGTTTGGTTGACCAATCCAGACCAATCACAAGTTGCGAGAAGTAACATGGCTGCCTAGTTGGAAAGTTACAATTGGCCAGAGTAGCTCGGTGGACGCGAGTAGACCAATGAAAGCTTTCCATCTAGGCAGCCGTTTCACTTCTCTTGGCTTGTATTTCTATGCTTAAACTACTTGATATACTTGAAGTTGCGAGATCTGTGTAACCATCTCTATTACAGTTTGGTACGAGTCCACGACAGATGGAGCGACCGGTGCCGTTGGACGAGCAGAAGCGGAGCCGAAGTTACAGACAGGTTCAGACGCGTCAGTTAACAGGCGACCTCCGTTCCGTCAATCGTAAGGAAGATTTTGTCTGTAAAAAAGAAGTATCAGGCTCCTGCGTACCGAGAATCGGAATTTTGTGGCTTCTCGAGAGGCAAGTTCGTGATCATGGAAAATGTGAGGATGTGCGAGATCGGCTAGCATCGAGTCGAGCGAGTACGAGTCGAAAACGAGTAAGTACAATTCAGAGCTGACGGCTTTCTTCTCTGGTTCTTTTTTGTAACGAGCGTCGGGTATCATTGATAATGTTTACGATCCGTCGCGTATTCCCCTGTTCGTCTCCTCGTTCATCTATACGGCACGGTTATTGTTTGGTACGTTCGCGAAACTAAGCTCGTGCGTTCGTCGGTACGTCAACGATGAGAGATGAATGGAGAGGTTATAAAGTCAAGACGGAAATTGTCCTGCACCTGCCATCATGAGACGATAGTTTTATATTCTTCGGACCGTTGTCCCTCTACTCGTTTCTTATCTCACAATTAGTGCATCTCGCGTTTCCGACTCGTGTTTCGGAATCTGTAAGAACGTCGGAAGAAGAAAAGTGATAGGACGACAGATTAGACTGCTCGGAATAATTGTTCGCATGAAAGAAGCTACATCCTTGTGTACGCTGTATCGACGCGGTGCACGATCCTCGCGTTTTATGTGTCGCAGATAAAGTCGTATGACAGGGGGAGGAACAGCGTATGGTTGCAGAAACTCCCTCGGGAAATACGAAAATTGATATCTCCGGATCTATCATGCCAATGGGCTGACCGATGAAAACGATGTAGCGATCGTTTATTGTCATGCAATTTTATCTTCACGAGAGCTCACTGCGATCATTCACGCGCCGTTTCCATCCGGCTGCGTACTCACCGTGCACATCTCCCGAATCCCAAAAATAGCTGAAACCATTTTCGTACACGTATTATCGTTTGTTTCGTGGATTTTTTCCCGCGTGGAACGTGAGTGCACGCCGAGAGAGGTTACTCGAGGCCGGGAACGCCGGGATACGCACGTTTGCTCGGTGTTCTCAATCGAGTGCACACCTCGTTAAGTTATGTAAATGCATCGCGGCAAGTGACACGTGATAGCCAGTTTGTTTAAACAAAGTGCAACGGTATTAAATTATGTGGTTCGTGAAACTTCATCCTCATTCTTTATCGTTCTTGCCCGCGGTACAGACAATTACGTACGATTGAGGAATCGAACGGTTCCTCTCTAATTCATGATTTCATGTCCCTTTCGATTGTGTCGCATTCTCGCGATTGCGAACCACTCGCAAGGACTGTGTTCGATGCTGTCCATAAAACGTCTGTGGACATAGACCGATTCGTTTTTTGCCGGACTCTTCTCTCTTCTCCTAGAGTCGAGCCGAAGTTTTTTACAGAGTGATCCGTCTGTACCGGAACATGTAATTCCTCTTATCGCGTTTTAAGCTACTGATCGAGCATCGCGATATTTTTCTCTTCGATGAATGTACATTGGTTGTCAGAAATTGTTCAGATAAAAATCGGTAGTAGCAGATTGATTGAGATATCGTTTATTGATTCATTCTTCGTACATTTTTTATTTGACATACGAGCACAGATATCGTGGGAAACGTAAATACGACGCTCGAGCATTCTGTAATCATCCGATAATAATCGACGGTTCCTGAAACATTAATTGTTCTCTTTTATTGTTATCGATGACGCATCGTGATACTGGAAATTGTTTCTGCTTTCTCGTCTAGCAAAAATCGAAGAATTTCGTCACTTAAATCTACTTATTGTAAAGATAATGGAGGAAGGAAATAGAGGATTCTAAACGTTTTCTGGAACGTTATCTTATCGTTCTTAATTAAGAATACCCCCACCTCTTTCGTACAACGCGTATAAATATTCTAATATCGTTTGCGGTGAGCAGTGCAAATCCTCTGATTCGCATTTCGCGTTTCCACCGTGCTCGTGGAAAGCTATAAACTTGGTTTTTGTTTCTCATTAACGAACCACGAGTCTGCGTGGAAAGTTTGATCAGCTTAGAAGCGTCGTGGTGGTCTTCGATTCGAAACTAGATTAGATGCCGTTCTACAAGTACGTGCGTATACATATTTCAAACGGAATACATTGTTAACGGGCTACAGATTTTTATACAGAAATACACTGTGACGATTTCGTCGACGATAAACGAGCTGCATCGCGTTCATTTTTACGCTTCCCTTGCTACGCGATCCAACTATTGTAATAGACCGCGTTCGGTGTGAATGGTCGTGGCGATTCACTGATTCCTAAGTCTTAACAATTCATCGTCGCTACCGATTGCGTCTCTAGAGACCCGATGCTCGCGTCGAGTGTTGCGGTCACCTACTTTGCAGCAGCCTGAAACTCGACTCCGGGAAGAGCGCGTTCATTTTCGCTTGCTCGCGTTTCCAGCCGCAATTAACATTTTTCAAAACAATTCACGTCGACAGGCTGTACCACCGGTTCAACGACAGATGTTGCGCAGGGTGTCCCGAACTTGTTAAACGCTTACAACGAAGGAAAGTATGTTGTATAAAGTTTCCCAGGAAGCGCTTTGTTACGGAGTTGTTAACAAATATTGTGTACGCGAAACGAGTAACTCCGCGTTATCTGTTGAACCCGGTGTACCTCAAGCCAGGCCCGAAGGGTCCCTCGATCTTACTCCTCTCGTTTCTTGTTGTTTGTTCCGAAACGAGAGGGCCGAAGAATCAGAGCAAAGAATTAAAAATGTGATTATCGAAACTCAGTAAAATTGAATCTCTTCGTTGTTAACCTTTACTGTCAAGCTTGCATCCCAGCGCGCAGGCAGCACTTCGAAATGTGTCTTCAAAAATGTTTTTTCATCGCGTTCACACTCGTTCCACGCGTACAGTACTTGTTTATAACGCTGTAACGAAGCGTTTCCTCGTAAACTTCGCATACAATTTTCTCTTCTTTTTAATTGGGACACTACCCTGTACGTTCTATAGATTTCAAAGTCGCATGAACGTAGCTATTGAAAGTGTCAAAAAAGATACGGTGACAGTGGTTCGCGAACGTTCACGCGGTTCCCAGATCGTTGCTCGTTCCTGTAAGTTTGTTTTTTATCTACTAAACACGATCGCCCGTGATCATCGCGTGTAAGAAACATTCGCTGCTCACGCTTGTTCCTCAAGTATCGCGGTAGAACACAAGACGTTCCATCGCATCGACGCTGCGGATCGTGTGTGTGCAAGTAGTTCTCTTTATACGCGATAAGTAGAGCAGGGGACGTTAGCGTTAGTGCCCGAGATTAGCGTACGAGTTCGGAATTAATCCTTTTGACGACCAATCGGACTTGGACGTCCCGAATCTAATTGTACATGGTATATATGAATTGCTGTCTTTCGTGCGTTCGTTGTATCTTTTAAAAGATCTAGGAAGAACTTTCT
Organism: Ceratina calcarata; assembly: GCF_001652005.2. Lineage (NCBI taxonomy): Eukaryota > Metazoa > Arthropoda > Insecta > Hymenoptera > Apidae > Ceratina > Ceratina calcarata. Next base: position 686,761 of record NW_017158043.1, read on the forward strand.
TCATTCGTTTAAACGACATTTACGTATTTTCCCACGATCGATACTTCGGCCGCTTTTTGATCAGAGTCACGAGATGTGTACACGCGTCGAAAAAGGTATGAAATCTGAGAGGTCTCTCTGTAGATTTACTATTCCTCGAAAGCGGTTCTGGAAGTGAAACAGAAACCCAAACGTTAACGATTCCGATCGGTTTTTTTTTATAGTTCTCTTGTGAGAGGTTCCAGAACCGTGGCCCTCGGATCGTTACAGACAATAACGTTGAAAAGACTCGGACACGTATTGCCCGGTTAACGTCTGATACGAAACACTGTCACGTTTCCTCGTAGTTTTTGTTACGTGATGGGCCGGTTTAATTTGCAGTCTCGGTGACCACGATGGCGTGCACGAGTAATTGCCATTTCTGAGTGTCGGCACCGAGAGAGGATTGCGGAAGGCCACGCCACGTCCGTGTACGTTACGATGTCGGTGAAGCTCCGAACGAGACCCGCCCAGCCGGCTTCAAGTGTTCAGCTTCGTCGCTCGAGATCATCGAACAGCCTGTGAAGCAGAGTTCGCCGTAGAAAGAGAAAGAGGGAAGGGAGGATCGTGGAACTGCCTTTTTTAGCAGAGTAGAATTCTTACGATATTTTGGTAAATATTGAACGCGGTCAGTGGGGGACGACGGAGGAGAGTTCGGTTTGCACCGGGAGCGGATTCGCGTTAAATGCTCGTATTTAGTGCACGATTGCCGCTCTGCCCGCGCGTGCTGTGTACCGCGCACCGGTTCTCAAGGATCTCTTGAAATAAAAGGCTGGAGGATACCGAACGTTCTCCGGTCAGCTTTCGATCACCACGAGTGAACGAGTCGCGGTCAAAGTGAAGTGTTTCGGTCTCAGTGAGATGGCCTTCATGATGAAGAAGAAGAAGTACAAATTCTCGGTGGAGGTCGGTCTGGAGGAACTTACCGCGGTGCCGTTCGTGAACGCAGTGCTGTTTGCGAAGCTCAGACTCCTCGACGGCGGTTCCTTCATCGACAACTCGACGAGGTAAGCGATACGAGATATTTTTTTTTCTATCGAGCTGCCGCATACGAAAACTGCGGCACTCGTACTTTCAATTCGTCTCCATTACCTTTCGCCATAATTAGACTGCGGATGTTTTATGCTATCAGTTTAAAAGACATCCTTCGAACAAATGATGGTTTCGTTATTCTTTGAAACATTGAAATATCCATTCAGCTTTTCATTTCCTACATAGTTTTACATGTTGAAGTGCAACATTTATCATTTTCGTATTTTCTTGTGAATGTATAAAATCCGCTGTCTAATAATAATGGTATTTCAAAACTTCGTGTCATCGTTCACCGACCCGGTATTTAGTTTCCGTTGAAAGTAAATCACCGGAAGGTTGTCGGAAACTCGCTAAAACTAGGATTCACGGATATCAGCCGTGAATGAGTCATGGTCCCATAGACGTAGATTTAATACCACCCCGCGAAGGGTGCCTAAAGTCTAAAACTAGGTAACGAGGTTTCGGACTCTTTCGTATAATATAACGTAGATACCTCGTTCGAGCGTGAGTACGCGAAATTTGACAATGTTATTATACCGCCACGGCTTGCGTTACCATTTCGCCGTTTCTTTAATTGGACGAGTTCTATCGCTAAATGTGTAACAGTTTCTTCCGTCAATGGGTAAGGCAGGAATAGAACAGCCTTTGCGAATATGAAATTAGTGATCTTTTTGACGTCGTTCTGTTTATTACTTCCTGGTAAGGAAAAAGTAATGTAACACGGTACACAGTATGTACGATACCAGCTGATGGAAATTACCTTCTGTATTTTAATCGCGCCGACGATTACGAAAGTGGAAGCAGACTTTCGAATAGTCATCGATGGACAGCGGATTCCGATGCATTTACATATGCATCTGGACGTGTAGAACGTCAAACATACTATAGTAAGCGTCGTTATTTGTTCAGAAATTAAGAGAAATCAGATTTTATTTCCTAAATCGATATCGTTGCATTTTGCATAAAACGAGATTGGAGATGGAATCGAGGACGAGGACCCGTTTTTAATTGCGTCCCCTTTGGAAACGACGCGAGAACAGTGACAGATCTATACAGCCTCGTTCGTCAGGTTTTCTATAGTTTCCCAAAGATCATTTGAAACGAGAGACGTCGCCGGAGCGATAACATATCGGTTGCGATTCAATGAAACGCTTTAACGCGGGTGTAAAGTTACGTTTTCCTCGAGCCGTGTTTCTCGGGACCGGCTCAGACACGATTCGATCGTTCTCCGCCTTCCACCCATCATCGATCGATGTTCAACCGCGTTATTTCATCGTCGCTCGTCTCGAATCTCAAAAGGACTCTTTACCCAAGAAGCTAATACGGTTTACGTCGGATCGCGTGGCTCCTTCGACCCAGCGGGGGACATGTAGAGCGCACGTGGACGAGATGCACGCGACATAAATTCTCCGCCACGGCTCCGTAAACGATATTTCTTGTGTTACATCGCGATTCACCGGACGCGTGTGCCTCGATTAAAGCGGATGCCCGACGAGAAAGGATCAATTCTGTCTCGTCGACGCCTCATGCTCGTTAAAGAAAAATAAGATTTCCGTCGTCGTTCCGCGATACGGAAAACGCGTAAGAATTATCGAAACATCTTTCGCGAGCGAGCAACTCCAAACGGGCGGAAATTCCTAATTACTATCGAGAACGAATTTAATGGCCGCTTTAAGCGACGCTGCGCGTCGCTCGCGACTTTTATATGAGAAAAGTAAATCAGACACGAGCCGTTTTACTCTTGCGATTCCTACTGTAAAAATGCGCTCGAGTTTCGCTCTATGAAATCGTAATTGGAGAGACGCGAACGACGTTTCACGGGCATCGACCTGATTACGACGAATCGTGGCAGACTGTACCATTGAGAATTAGCACGGTCTATCACGTCGGAAAGTGGGAGTGAAGGAAGAAACGCTCGGCATTGTGTCTCGAAGTTTCGCGTCGTTTCGGTTTATCTGTAGTCCCCTTGGCACGGTCTAAAATCGATGCGACTAGTCATTTCGCGGGAACGAAATCAGCGAACAAAATGAGTCACGTATTTGGGAATACCGGAAGCTGGATCGGTGCCAGGAACGGTCTTCTCGTTTCGCAGAGAATTTCGTGCGAGAATTTTGTTGTTTCACGTTTTCGCTCACTTAACGCCCCCGAATCAGAAAATTTGTTTGCGGAAAACGGTTCTTGCTTATTTTCTATGCTAATCGGGAAGAACGACGATCGAGCGATGTCAATCGTATCTTCGAAGGTTTCGTATTCCTTTGCATGTCGCGTGCATCCTGCGTTTTTTTTTTTTAGAATATTTAAAATTCTCATGACTTCGCATGAACGCATCCGCGGTCTAGTAATTAATGACTTTCTCGTCGCTGTATGCCCGAGTTCCGTTGGATTTCACCTGCTTTCAGAAAGGAATCTCGACAGTTTTTCCCCACCGCGTGTCACGCGGACGACCTTCAGGTGAAAGGACCTTCGATAAAATGGGAACGATCCGAAGTGGATTCGATGCATTTATAACACGTTCAGTTATCTATGCAGTACACATCGGTGTATCGTATAAAACTGTTCAGATAGAATTTTCCTATACGTTCGCAGAGACTGTTCGTCTCCGAATTCCTAAATTTTCCTCGATTCCCTTATCCCCTTAATGCACTCACCCGAGAAAACTTGAGTTTTGAGAAGACAGTTCTTTTCCGCGTCTTTGACTTGTGAGACCTACAGTTTTAAATGATTTTCCTACATGAATACAACCGAATATACTCAGAACACTTTACTCTCGATTTATTGTATATAAACATTATATTTATTTAAGTAAAAATGATTCAATGTATTGATCACTCTCATTTTTGACCTGTGCATTAAGGGGTTAAGGAACCTTAGGGTTGAATCTTTTACAAATTCCGATTGGCCTTTAATCGCGTTAGAAAACACGGTCTTCCTTTCTCCGCTGCTTTTGTGGAAGCGCGGTGTATTTACGAAGAAGTCATTACAGAGGAAACACGATTCCTCCGGATCTATGTCAGTGAGACCGATTGAAGTTTCTACGAGATTTCTCTCAGTGGTCTATAGAGTTCAGCCACAAACGTAAGGTATATCCTCGTTAGAACTTGCGGACCAAGGGAAATTCGAGCAACCGATGTGTAAAGAATCCTTGCTAACTTTACAGTAGAAAACCAAATAAATTTAGCTGCGTACTATCGTTTTCTTAAGGTCGTATGAATCCATACATAGAAACAATAACAGAGTATTAAAATTTTAACAATTACTAGATGTTACATGGACAAATTGTAGAAATTTTAAAATTAAAAGTCAATTTCGAGGATGACTCGTATAACTTTTTAACTTTGTACCGTTCAAAGATTCTTTGCCGTTGTTCATTTTATTCAAGAACTGACATTGATACACGGTACAACAACCGAGTCCTGACGTTATTTGTATTACGCGCATCGTTACACGGCAGACTGTGGCGTCTCTCATAGAGGTTTTCGTGATGCATCGCCCCGGGAGAGGGAAGGGTTGAGGTCGAGGGAAATCGCGGGGTCTGCGAGGGACAAGGTAATCCCCGTCGAGGGGAGAACATTACGACAAACGAATCGCAAGCTGGCAACGCGATTCATTCGTCGTAGGAAGCGACGCGCGCAATCAGATCGAGATAAGCGTTTCGATTTAACGTCAGAAGCGGTCGACTGGTTTCCCAGCGACTGGTCTACCTTGAACCATGACCTTACTTCGAAATCGGCCGCTGGACGTCTGGTAAAAGCACCGGGTGTAGAGCGACGAGGACGAGCGAGAAGGCGTTCAAAATTGGGTGCCGAGAACTTGGATGCCAAACGATTTCGCGTCCCAGATATGATCGGATCGCGAATACTGAAATCCAGCATTTTTCGTTTCGTATTGCGACGATACGAAACGACGTGAAAAACGAAAGGAACGTGAAAACAAGTGTCCCCGACGTTTCACAAAATATGAAACAGTGGGCAGACCAGCCGGTCTTTACACTAAATACCGCATTGTCAGTTGCACGCGCGTCGTGGCCTGAATTCATACCGCGCGCTAAACGACTCCGTTTCACCTATCGTGGCCACAATTTTTGTCCGTCTCATCCCAGCGTACGGATTCTTGGCGATCATCCGAGGAAGCTGTGTGGTCGTGAAACGTATACGCGGTCTTGTATCGAACGATCGAAGCGCGTGTCTATGAACGAGGTGGGGTACGCGAGAGCAATTAAAGCGATGGGACACGTTCGAAGACGCACTCTCGTGACCCTTTCAAGTCGATGGAAATCAAAGTAAATGGTTATCTCGGATGTCTCCCCGGCCATGGGATTGCGGGCTCGTGCTCTCTGTCCCTTTCCCCTCTGCAAATGTGTGCACAATGTTATACGATCCAAGGGCGCGACGACACATCGACGTAATCGTTCCCGTGGATACACGCAGAAACATTCTGTCTCGGCCGGAGCGTTGTAATCGGGTGTTTCCTCATCATGACGCATTGAAGCGGTGTCAAGTCCTCCACCGTGCTCTGCTCGCTTCCATGCCCGGGACACACCGGACGACAGGACATTGTCCATTATCATCGGTACCCTCGCGTGTCTCTTCTGTTTATCTCTCTTCGCGACCCGCTCCGTCTCCCTCTCTGCTCCATGGTTCTCCGCCGGCAGATCAAACGCGCGTCTCTTTCGATCTTCGCGCCTCCGGAATCGGAACACGAGGATCGTATACTTTCTCGTACCTCCGGAGAGAATCGCGTTTCTCTTTCGACGTCTCTCACTGTCGCTTTTCTTTCCAATAGACTCCAGAGTAATAAAACATGAAAGAGAGATCTCTCGGTCTATTCTGACTACCGTCGATACGCACGTTTGTATTCTGGTACTTTTAACGGTCTCAGAATTTCGTCGACCATCGTTGAACAATGAATAGGCAACGGAATCGATGAAGAAAGAGGAGTAGAAGAGGGGATCGTAAAGAAAGAAAGGAGGCGCAGCGAAAGAAGATTTGTGAGGAAAAGTACGGGAGGGTAGGAAGTTTCGTTTGTCGATGCCGGATCGTGGGCTTCGCTCGAGTGGCAGAGAAGCTCTGGCCGAAGCACGAGAGTAAACGAAGGGTGAAACTCTGAGAAAAAGGAAGCCGAAGTATACGCGGAACGAGTTCAGACTCGGACGACACGGGCCGATTATGACGACACCGATTATTTCATATTGATATTAGATATACGAGATTTGTTGTCCAAATTTCGTTGCAAACACTTGGGTCTGTTCTTGACATTTTCGTCGACGAACGCTTTCTCTTCGCATAATAGCGAGATAAATCTTGTTAAAAAGAGACAAACGAGACGAGGATTGTGGACCAATGAAATCGGGCATCTTAATTGCAGCTTTCAAGGCAAATGGTTGAATCGAAATTGAGGGAAATTAGGTAATATATCTCTTTGCGGGGTTCCTAACGTGTACCGACTCGTCCAATGAATATTCAAAGCAGGAGAATCCTTGTTCGAGAACTACCTTAACGCACATAAACCTGACCGCGGGATTTACACGCTCGTTTGCACTATCTTTCGAGATCGCGATATTATTCGAAAGGTAAGACGAGCCTCCCGACGAGCGCCTTTCGACTTCCTCGGACGAATCTGCGGCCGACGTTAGAACCGCTAATTAAAGAAAACGTCTTTGAAGGAGATAAAATAGCAGAGCGAGTAACGGTGAAGAGTAAACGTGGAGCAGGAGAGAGACGACGAAGTACCATCTCTGGCTCAAAGCTCCTCGTACTCAAGTATTTACATCGCGACGAACGCGAGGAATATTCAGTACGCTCTTAACGTAACGAGTCTTTCTATACCGAGGCGACTACTAGAAATTTTAATTTCTTAGTTCCTCCCGGGTTTTGGCACCGAGAACGAGCCTTGCGATCGTGCCCGCGTTCTCGCGTACGCGAGATCGAGGCGCACGTAACGCGTTACGGGACAAGGTAAACGAACGAATTAAAAAAGAAAAAGACGGGGATCGAGCCGGTTTGGGACAGCGGTTCTTCTCCGGCTCCTCGGAGCCGTCGTTCTTCGGGGAGAACGGATCGATCGAGGTCCGGCTCGATGAAATCTCTTGCCAACTCGGCCATCTCGCACGGAGTTCCGACGGCTTCGGCACTCGCGCGATTCTCTCCGATTCCGTCGAAGCGCCGAGGAATGTAGGCTAACGTGTTCCCCCCCGCTCATGGTTCGTTTTTCCTCGTGCCCGGAACCAGCGGAAAAGCTGAATGAAAGAGGGAACGGTCGAAAGAGAAAAGAGAGCGCGGGGACGATCGGGCGGCGGTTCTCGCGCAGCCGCCGAGCACCACAGAAGTTCAAACGATCGAACGGACCACCCACGCAAAACGTCTCCTCTTCTGGCTCGGTTCGCGCGAGAGCCACGTGATTCCTCCGAATCCACGGATGGAGATTGACCTCTCCGATTTCAAGTACGGTTTATTAATACGTCGTCGGGCTAGTAATTCCGAATTTCATCTATTACTTACACACGCGTTACGTTTTTATTACTATGTTACGTTTCATCGAGAGCTCACGCGTGCGATGATAGTGATCTCTCGCTTTTGAGCTCCATAGCGTTCGTCGAGCCGACGCACGTGTTCTCGTCGAAAGATTTTAGGGTAAAAAAGCCTGAATTCAGATTTCGTAGAAAAATCCGCAGCCCGGTCATAACATAATCCTGCGAGTCGTTGCGAAGACCTTCGGGTTTTCGCGGAAGCACGTAGAGCCGAAGAGCCACGCCAAGAAATAGAATCTTTTTACGGCGGGCTCGCGGACTCCGCTCGCGCTCGTCGAAGTGCAATGCCAAATAATTACAGGGTCGGAAGGATTTTCAGTGTCGATCGGCCGACCTTGGCCGAGCTTCTGCTCTCGGATATTCACGGGTGCAGCGGCGTACACGTGCGCCCTTGACAGACTGAAGTTCCCGTGGAGATTAATTCGCTCTCCGTCCTCCTCGTTCTCGAACTCGGCCAGTCGTCGCCGAACCGAAGGAACTTGTTCTTCGCGTAGGATACGCGGTATTCCGAGTACCACGGCGAGCGTCGAACTTGTCACACGTGTCCGAAACTTTTCGCCGGGGTGAGGGTCCGATAGACAGCCGTGTACTGAATCGGTTTTTGTGGATTGAAAGAGAAGAGATTGTTCGTTCGTGGGTGTCCCTTCAGTTCGGCAGGGACGTGAGTCGAGTGAGCCAGGGCCCGGTGCCAAGCCACCGTTTCCAGCATCAATCGTTCGACCTTGACCGATACTCCCATTCCTGGGACGGCCTCCGGTATTCATGCGACTTGGAGCGATACAATTTCACTTCGGTTCGAGCGCACCCAGCCTTTCACGATCTCGAGAATCGAATTAAAAGCTCGAGGAAATGTTTCATTGTTTAAAGAAATTTCTTCGTAATCGTCGGACTCCGGACTCGATGCATTTAGTGATACGCATCCGTTCGTTTAAGGATGTATTGGCTATACAGTCAATCTCCAAAGTTTATGTACTTTACAAAAACGCATTTGTTTTTCTCAAAATTTAAAAAAATGCTTCAAATACAAGTTGTTTGTCTTCTAACTTCGATACTTAACGAGTTAAGTATGAGTAATCGGCATTTTATAGATCCTGAAAAAATTTGACCGTCCCACCGTCGACCACCATAGTGTCACCAAAAAACCCATAAATTGATATAAAAATTTGCAGGTAGCTTTTTAATAGTAATAGCAATCTATAATAACAAATTTAACACGTTAGCATTGTTTAAGTATATAGCCTATACATCCTTAAACGTTCGTTCGGACGTCATTTGGCCACGACTCCGATCGATAGATCCGAACAATAGGTCACCGATAACGATGATCGCGCGATAGTAGTAGTACTTCGTGGCTGCTCGATCGAATTCACCGGTACTCGATTTCAATTTCAATTTCCCGGCTGACGCGCGGATATCAAGCTTCAACAACGTTTTTCGCGAATACTCGATTTACGTATTGCTCGCTACGTTTCTGTTGATGTAGATACAGATGATAGATCGGGGACAGTCCTTTTACGAATTAATGTATAAATAAAGCACGCTTTTATCGAATGCAATCCATTTACTATCGTTAGACCGTGGATTTTTATTCATTTATAAAACACACCAGTGGAGTGTTGGAGTATCGCGGACGATGTGCAAGGGCATAGAGAATGTTAGAAGCAATGTACAAAACGTTTTGCCGTTCGGAAGTTCAATAAAAAAATGTCAAACCTTATTACTCTGTAATAATCATTTTTTCTAAAAGTTCATTACTTCAAATATTAGATACAGTTTTTTTTTTATTACATGTCTTAGACTTTTGGCAGAGATCTTACGGCTCGTACAACCTTAAATCTTAAATACATTATTTCGCATAAAAATCCACGGTCTCTGCGAAGTTTCCTTGGCACGTTCGACACCATCGCCGCAACAGTCGCGGAATTTGCTGTTGCCGGTCTAACTGGAAACTGAAAAGTCGCGTTACTTCGGTCAGCGAAGACGTACCATCCGCCACTGGGGCTAGTTTTTTTAAAACGTATTACGAAATCACGAAGTAAACTAGATTCGAGGATCTGTAAACGATCTAGGACGATGCACGTCTGGTCGACTAGTGAAAGGTTTCTCCGAAATTGCGTTGTAACGTGACGAATCGCCTCGGCTCGAGAAATCCCTTTGAGAGCCACGGTGTACCATGTGCCAGACATTGTTTAGTCGACGGTCGAGAAACTTATTGATTAGTACGACGCACACGCACGCGATGCTCCCTGTGCACACGAGGTTCGACTCGAGCGTCGGTAGCGACGCTCGCGCGCACGTGCACCCTTCCTTCCTACCGTTTAACTCCTGTGCATCCATCCCTTTCGTACCAAGCACGACTTACACGGTCTCTACCCCGTTTAGTACCCACGTTTACTCGGACCAGACTCATTGGCCAATGAGTGACCAAGCGTTGGTTCAGGCGAAAACGTAGTCAGAATTTTGCTTTCGGCGACGCTTCAATCGTCGATCAAATCGATTGGAAGTCGGTGAAAGCGACTGTTAGAAACGGTGATGCTATACGGCGCGCGTGCAACGATGATACAAATGGACACGCGAGTCGATGTAACGGCGACGCGAATCGTAAGGCCCGGCGGGAGTAAGAAGCGTGCGGTGGGCGGGATGGAAACCACTGAACAGGCGCCACTGTGCGAAGCCAGCTAGACCGTAGATAACGAGTTTTCTTCCACGAAAAGAATTTCCAATAACGATCTCTGCTGGCAAGTTAACGGGCCATCTATTCCGCTGGCTCTGCAAACGAAACTGGAGCGTTCCACGATCCCCTCTCTTCTCCTCTTTCCCTCGTGTTCCGCACGGTCACCGGAAGTTTCGCCTACTCTTTTCGTTGATAGATCCGGATTGATTCGAGAGCGAACGAGGGTGAACGAGCCGACGAAACCCGTGAACACCCTTCGGTCTCTGATTCCAAAATAGACCCGTCGTACGTCATTTTGAAGAGTTTCGCAATTTCTCGCACCCGGTCTCGATCGAAAAGTAGGGTCGGCCAGCGATGTAATTATTTTTTAATAGTGGTTCGCGGCGAACATCTCGGAGGCCGACGTTGAGTTCGAATCTTCGTGAACGAAGAAGTCGTTCGAAACCGAGGAATTGTCTAACTCGTAGAGGTTGACTTCTGCCCGTGCGTTCACGGGGGGCAGTCTTTCCCCAATCTCATCGTTGACGGATCAACTAGGTTAATTCCTAATTGGCAACAGTGAGTGACTCGCAGAGTCGACGCGACCCGCGAACCAGTTACCCCGATTTCTGATATCGACCCTAATACATAATCCATTTCCGCGGAACCAGGCACGTCCCTCCCCTGTATCAGCTGAAATTTGAAATTTAATGCTCGCGTAAAATCGATCCCGTGTCCCCGCGTAATAAGTCTCTTCCATCTCATGATTCACGTTCGACGAACTTCTTCCCACCGATCGGCGTTGCTTCATTTCTTGTCGCTCCGTCAACGTCTGCGCGCCACGTGGCGTTGTCTTCTTTCTATTTTTGTTTCATCGCCGGAAGAACGCGAGATCTTCTCACGGTCGCGATCTCTCGTTTCACCAGTCATCGTTTCCGCGAGTCGATTGAAGTTCAAACGTCAAATTCATTCGAATTCATCGAACAAATCGTGTCGTCGTACTCGCGTGATCAGAAGCTATCGGGAAAAGCCACCGTGAACGAACGTGATTCACGAGTAGCGGGGGCTTGCGGCAGTTATTCGTAGGTTCGGGCAACGTGTTTAGTATTCGTGCTATCGAGGAAACCTAGTGGTACGGCGTTCAAATGAAAACAAGGAGCTATTTTCGGTGCGCTTTTGCCGGCAGCCCACGTCCATTCTCGTCGTCGCCGCGTTAGTTCCGTTCTTTCCTTTTCCTGCGAGTGCCTTTTCACGTTCCACCGATTCAAGGTGGTCCCACCGGCAGGGTAGTCGCAGGTATAAGTATAATAACACAATATATTTTTGTAAAAGTTCCTTCTCTTTCAAATTTTCCTCGTTTTCTTTTTAATCTGATATCTAGCCGTTGTAGAAATTCGTTGAAATACGAGATAATCACGTTTAATTCGCTGTGATTGCGAAGGAACGATTTGATTATTAATTTATAAAATAATTAAAATATCTCATTGCAAAATTTATTGCACGATGAGAAAACTGAGTCTACTGAGTTTATAGATTTATATTCTTATTAACTAGAAGTCATTGCTTACACCACGTAATTGTTACTATTTATTACTATCCAAGTACTGGTTCCGAAGTTCGTTTTGTCTCAGTACTACCTCCATTACTGTACTTACCCGTGACGAAACGGTTTTCAAACGACACTTCCTGGAAAGATGAATCGAACGTAGTCGAAGTCTGTATCATAAACAATTTTTGCATCGTTCATTGAACGGGCTTCCAGATTGTTTAGTTAGACTAGTTAATTTTTATTGTACGTATTTAGGCGCTGAAATGTTGAGATCAATTTTATGATAAATTTTACACTCGGACTAGCTTAAAACCGAGTTACCATGAAGCATGCTCTTTCTCGTTCGGAACAACCGTTCTTCGAGAAAGATTGGTGCGCGTCCGGCGTCCAGCTTGTCTGGTAGACGTTTCAGCGAACAAACGGCGTTGTGCCGTTTTCACTACGCTCTCCGCTCCGCAGCCGGCGTTTTCCTTTTGTGAGTCGACTGAGAAAAGACCAGGTCCGAGGAAAGGGACTTTTGAAACGGCACACGGTGGGCGCATACGAAATATTACTTCCTTCCAATTGTATGTGCAATTTTATTGTTGTACTCGGAACGCTCTGTACGATCGGTCGTTCAACGTCGAAGTTTCTCGCCTAGTTTACCAGAATTCAATATGTCCTGTCGTTGCGCGTCTCCGATTTTCCACGGTGCTTCGTTCGCTCGCTCGTCGAGAAAAGCCGAAACTAGTTCTAAGTGCAGCACTTGTTGCACTTTGTAAGCTACCTCGTTCGATCTTTCTCGGGGAAAAGACTAATGCCTCTTAACGAGGAACGCTGGCCGTCTTGATCCTTCGTTACTTAAGAGGCTCTTTACTCGTCCTAAACGCAGTCGTTACCCAGCGAGACTAACGGTGCACAAAAGTATCCATGATTCACTGATTCGTTATAAAAAATTTACGAACGACTGATCGACGACGACACGTGACGCTGATACACGTGGTTTGAAATCCTACGTGTAACTTGCGAAATCACGAACACGCGTTTGAGATCTTATTATCGGTGCCCTCCTCCCTTATCTCTCATTGTAAAAGATTTTATTCGATTCTCTGTAAAAGAGCGGTCGTTTCGTTTCACTGTCGATCGTAGAAGAGCTTCATCGTCTCGGGTGATACGTTTTATACTCCGAGCCATCGATTCTCGGAAGTGTAGCGCGTGGATATAAATGGAGCGATATAAATCCGCGAGACACGGTCGTCAGAAACGTGTGAATTCATCAACGGTCGTCCGATGGGAATTCGCTCGCGTGTTCGAACAGAAAACGTTACGTGTAACCGTGGGTCCGGTCTGTTTCGTTGCCGAGAAGGACCTCGTCTCGCGTAAAAATTCTGAACGGTTTTCGATCGTGTAAAAGCGAAATCGTGATCGCGTGTCGAAAGCGACGATGGTGATGTCGAAGAAGAAACGGGTTAAGGTTCTTGCCGTGTGCGCATTTCGAAGAAAGCGATTAATTAATCCCGTTCCACGATGACCGTATCGCGACCGTTCGAGTTTCGTTTTATCGGGCTTACGTAACGTGTTACGTCGCGTCGGCGAGGTGTTGCGAACGCGTAACGAAAGGTATTGGAAACGGGTTCTTTCACCTCTCGCCTCTTTCGCGCCGCTTTAAGGTGGCTCCTTCGATATCGCAATCCCTACGGAACGAACGTGTACGTTCGGACTTTCAGAGGTAGTCGATTCCTCGCGTCCGAACCTCAGCCGGGCGTCCTTTCAACAGCCTCGTACCTCCGCTTCCGAGCTGTTTGAAAACGATCGTCCCGTAAATGTGTGGAAGTCGTACTCGTACGTTCATCCATTTGCTAAGATAAAAGAAGTTGGCCGATGCGTGAAGGGTCGACACTGCTGATACCGTCGAGAAACGGGGCACGGTTCTTTCCGACGGAAAGCACCACGCAGCCGTTCGTTCCACCGTCAGATCGCGTGATTCCAATGACAATAACAGCAACGGAAACACTTGCCGATGAATTATCGTTGACTTCTGGAATGCGGTATCGGAGGCGTGCCGAAGAGTCGTTTGGCGAATTCGTTCGCCATAAACCGTGGATTTTTATACAATATGACACGTTTAAAGAATACTTTCTACGCGAACTTTCATCGTTTGAGCATTAACACTAGATTATCGGATGTTGGGTATATATCTATTTTGCCCGAAATGAGTCAGTTTGATTAAAAATTGAAGTTTTTTAATGAAATAAAATTTTATTATATTCTGTTTTTAAAATACATTTTCAGCAATTTTTTTTTAGTACATTTAGCACAGGCGCTCTTATTTCTATTTCTTTTGAACGATACTTGAACTTCGAGTCTTCAACAATGAGTAACATTGACTCGCTCCGACAGTCTAGTGTTAAAACGTGTACAACGCTGTCGATATTTCGTGCGGTTCTCACGTTTTTAACGTATCTAATTTTGGTCTGAATGACGACGCCGTACCTTAGTGGCCTTTGCCGCGACTTCTATTCAGCTACTACAATAAAAATCTATGAGAAAGAAAGGATACGAGCGTGTATGATACGGGCAGATCGACGTCGAACCACAATCGAGCCTACGTTTCGCCTTTAAGGAGGTTCTACCGATACATAGCTAGTCAAAGCTGTACTGCCGTCTGATAGCTAACGGCGTGTGCTTGACTTCCGTAGTCCGACTCGAAAATTTGACAACATCGCGCTGTGTGTCATTATACGTATACTCTGTATTGTGACTGACTGCTGAGCTGAGTGAGAGAGATAGCGTATGCCCGAGTATGCGTCTACGGAGTGCGACGTAGTCAAATCTTCTGAAGTTCAATCCTCGATGAAAATCATACTCTCTTATTTATTTTTAATAATTGTTCTAAGCTCTGAACTACATTCTTCGAAGCAGCTATATCTTCTTTATTTACTTCTCTATCACTACAAATTTTTTCAAAGTAATCTCAATGTTTGTTCATTAGATATTACGAAAATAACGTGTCTTTCCATAAGAGTCAATGTAAAAATTGGAAAAGTGTAATAATTTATTTCTCAGTTTTGGAGCTCTGAAACTTCACCAAAATTTGACTGTACCTTTATGAAGGTATTATTGACGAGTGTGTAAATTTACATCAACTTCTGAATGTTTAATCCATTAGCGGTAGAACCTCCTTAAGCGCTCGTTGCCCGAGTTAAGATGCGCCGCGCTCAGAGCGTTCTACTTTCTTTTCCTCAATAAAAAGCTAGAAATATCGAAAACGGGAACACGCCCGTGGGTCACGAAGGGGCCTTCGGTACGACCCGATGCGATCTCAATAAAGAGATAACGTAGAATGTAACGCGCGTGTTCCTGTTCTCCGAGCGATATCAATCTAACCGTGGAGTATACGTATACGTGATATCTCTGGCACGTAAGCGATAATCGCCTTTATCGAACTAGAAAGGCTTTTGTTTCGGCGAGTAGAATATGTGACTCATTCGGTTCTGGTCGGACGTAACGCACGCACGCCACCGAGGGGTGCGTGGAGTCCACGTGTACGCTGACCCTAAATCTATAATAGTGTAACGAGTCAGGTACGGGATTTTTCAAAATTCAGGATTTCAGGATTTTTATTTAAACGAGGGTTTCCCAGATGGTGTTCTGCGACAATTTGGAAAAGTTTTATACACTGCAACACATTTAAAGATCTTCTACTTCATATCGAAAGGCGAGTGATGATCAATCTTCACTGATGTTAAATACGCTGTTAGTTGTATATTAAGAATTACCCAATTTAAGAAATGAGCTAAGTGTTCCATTGTAGAAAAAGTTTGGGAAATCGTGATTTAGATCATTTATCATAAGGTGCGGTATTGGTTCGTCGCGAAACGATGCGACACGCATCGTCGCGAAACGATGCGACACGCATCGTCGCGTGCTAGATAGAATCGATCGCGGAACATCGACGAGCAGAATGCATACGATCGCGTTTCGTAACAAGGAACTACTGGTAGACACGTATACATACGTAGATATGTGTGTTTTCATCGTCCTGCAGTTTCGCATAATCATCGGGGTGAGAAATGTCGTGGCAGCACGTGTAATTTAACGCGTTACATACGCACCAACGACATCGCGTTCCGAGTACAAAAAGAAGTACAGACTCTTTTTGTTTTATTCGGTTCACGTGTTCCTTCCTGGGTCGTCGTCGCCATTGGTAGATCGCGGATCTCACGCGATTATAAAAAAAAACTAAAGTCTCGGGACTGAAAGAATTAACGCGACGAGTGACACAGATCGGTACGAGTGGCCTCGAACGGCGTAGGACCGTTCATAAGGAGAACCCTGTAGTGTTCGTGGAACATTGGTCTAATTTCGACGGAGATTTCAGCCGGTCGTGCTAGCGATACGCATAATTAATCACCCATCGAGCGAAACCTAGGCCAGAGCAAAATGTCTCTTAACGATTATACAGGGTGGTTCCGAAATCGTGATATGTGGGTTACGATACAAGTGGGTTGTCGCTCGTACGTACGAAACCGAATCGGAAATATAGAATAAAGTATTTTTTCATACGAGACTTAATTTCTCAGTTAACCGAGTCTGAAATATATTCGAGTCGTACGGTTTGCGGATCCTCGCGACGAACGTGTTATCGGAGGTACACCTGTGTCACTTGTACACACCTGTAAACGCGTAACGCCGTTAATGTATCCGTGCAGCTTTTGATGCACAGTTGCGCGTGCTTCCAAATGCACGTATCGTATCACACGCGTGAATTGCATACCGAAGGAAGGGATAAACTTTCAAGTTCAGGATATTCGTGTCTCATCTTTTAAATTTTAGTCATTGATTTATTTGTTACACGGAACCCTTATTTTAATAGTTATTGGATATTACATTAATAAAACACTGTACAAAATTTTAGAAATTTTGGGAGCCTATTAAAAGAGTTATTACACCATGAATTCCTACGGCTCATACAACCTTAAAGAAATCTTTTTACATACATGAAAATATACAACGAGCAGGAGAGTTGCGGTAATAGATAGTACGAATAATCATGAGGCCGAAATTGCATATTTATATAATTTTGAAAGAGCAAATGACGAGCGATCGTGCGATTAATTAAACATCATTTCCGATTTGAGAACGACCGATGGAAACGCGGTTTCTCTCGTTGAAGCGAGTCGGAGGCCGATGACGATCGCATAAAAGTAGCCCTGCCGTTTCGCAGAGAATTCCAACGCGATTGTGTCAAGTCCACAAACAAACTTGTGCATCAGTGGCAAACGATATAGGAGAGCACCGCGCGACCCACGTAAGGCTCGACGATGGTCACAGCCATTAAACGGTAGTCGTCATTGTTCCCGTACATCGAGAACGGTTCGCGATATTCGTGACTTCTCAACCGCGACGAAAATACCGTTTCAACCATTCCGTAAGAAAATTGGGGAAATAGTTGAACTGCACGTAATGCAGCGGCTGTCCTGTATATATTTATTTATTTACTGTACCGTTTCGACTAGGGATCATAATTGAGACGATCTTTCGTAACAGATACTCGTTGAGAAGGTCTGCGTCTGTTCCGTCTGCTATAGCTTGTTACGATTACTTATTAAAAGAGTCGTTACCGATTGTCAGGCACTTGCCAACTGTTTGCCGAGAACTGTGTGAATAATTTGCGCGTCTTAGAATTGACGTATCCACCTGTCTCGCGATAATGGAGCAAAGAAGAATTATCGATCACGTGGTCCGGCCGCGAGTCGGCCGGTCATGAAAATTAAATGTCCAGTCTAGACGTTTAAAGGTGAACTTGTTTATACCTGACGTCCATAGATAGAAGAATCGCTCCACATTCTTTTTGTCGCGTTTCGCGAAAATCCTCTCGATCGCGACAAGGGCCGGAGGCAAAGCTGGATCGTTAAGAGTCCGAGAACGAGCGTGTACGTGGCTCGAAGGAAAATACATACACGAGCGGAAATAGAGTGAGAAAGAAAACGGTCGGATTTAATTCCAATTTCCTTTGGACGGCGAAATAACACATAGCTTTTCCGTTTGCGCGGTATGAAACGCAAATAGAAGGCGAAAAAAAGTTGAGGCGAGAGGTCACAGGTTAATTTGTCGGTACCGAGAACGGCTTCGGGACGTTACGTGTTCGCGTGTTCCAAGTCTGCGCATCACCTTGAGATCTGCGGAAGAATACGCGGCAGGGTGAGCCGATGACGAGTAGACCGCGGATTTCGGGCGTCCATAGATCTGCTCATATGAAATTTTCGACTGACTTGGCGTGCTCTCGGAGAAACTGAACGCATCGTTTCGCCACGGTCGATGCTTCTCAGGCGAAATTCCGACTGTTCGTATGTACGAAGAACGGTTTGCGTAATCTCGGTTATGAATACGTAACGATGCAAAGCGGAGGTATGCACTTTGAAAGAGCGGAACAGAAGGAAAGTCAGGCGTTGAGAATTTCTCTTTCGATGGTGACCAGCAGACTGCGGACTTTTATGCAAAATAAAACGTTCGTGATATCGGCTTAAAAAATCTGTTCTGAACGGACGTTTCTTTTATCGTGCGAATATCGTAACAGGCAGTTGCCTTTTAATATTTTCCACTCTCGTCAACATGGCAAAAGTACGTCTTTTAGCTCGGTTTCTTGTCTGTCTGTTTAATACAAATTCTGCAATTGATTTTAAATTGATTCCGACACTCGACGATCGAGTATTCGATAGAATACAAATCCCTAGAAATAGAAATCCGATTTCGGCGATTTTTAGGCATATCGTCAGAGTGACGATCCCGAGTATCTTTTTCCCGTTTGGCTCGAAGCAGTTTGCCGCGATTATCTCGAAATTTCAAATGTAAGGGAAAGATCGAGTGACGAGAACGAGTGACTCTCGCCTCGTTAGTCCGTTACGTCGGATTTAATTGCGTGATAATTTACGAGGTCCCGAGTATGAGGTAACGCGTCGCGGTAGACCGTATTTTCTTGTGCGTTATCAGAATTTATCACGGACGACCGTGCACCTGTGCTGTTCGTCTGAAACGACGGTCACGTGCCGCATTGTTCGGCGCGAGCAAACAAGAGCGAACGATAATTATTATCACCACTGCCGAAGGTGCCTATTCGCATCGGGAGCTGTCCAATACGTTGTATCCACGTGACCCAACAATTGATCGTGTGAGACATCGTTGTTCCCCAGGTTCGCACGATCGATACGAATCGACGCTCTTTCTCACGACAGTTGAGGTACGCGTCCACTCGGATCGTACCGTCCCGTTCGCGTTCGTTTCGTACGCATCGTCGGTCTTCTCGTAGGTCTTACGACGTAAAACGCTGAGACTCGAGAACCGAGGGTACGCCGCAGGCGACGAATCTCTGACCCTCGCCGTTATCGTCTGCAAACGATGAGATTCAATCGTAATCAGACCAGCCGAAGAACCGTGTACCGAAACAGATTCATTCCCTCTCGTCAGTTTGGACGATCGATGCTCCACTGTATTTTCTTTACGCGTTCTCCTTTTACATACAGCAGGCGCATCGAACACTCCGACCTTGTCCAACGTCGTCTACCCGATATCGCTTATCTGCGAGACATCGGACACAACGGTTTGTTCTTTTGCGTTGGGCGAGATGCGTCGATAGTTCGAGCTGGAGAGTCTCGATCTCGATGAATTTTCCATGGGACGACGAAAGTCGAGAGACCTCGAACGGAAGGTCCCGTTCGATCCTCGGGTCACAATTAGCATCTCGTTATCAGCACGAACACGTGCTGTACGCGTTTACTGCGGGACGGAAACGTCGTTTCTTTTCCTGTTTCCATCGATCCTCTTTCTTCTTGTCAGGCAATTTTCGTGGAACATTTTGTAATACGTGTTCACTGATGCGTCGTGCGACACTTTTAAATATGCTTTCTTTCTCTGTGCGCGTTCGTAGCGTATTTTTGGAACGCTCCCAAGTTAACGGTGGTAACGGTCTTACGATGCTTCCCTCGGCAATTTAGACGCGTGCGTTTCGATTGAAGTCAACTCGATAATCGTCCTCCTTGACGAGTCGACTCGGAATTCTTCCGGCTCGTGTCGGTCGGCCAGCTTCATCGCGACCATCTTCAGAACCCGGAGAACCGATTTCCGTCTCGTTCCTCTGATCATCCAGTTTTCATATTTCGATTACTTCCGATACCTTTTGATCTCTTCGCAGAACGGTGGCCTCCGAAGAAGAAGTTAAAAAGAAGATGCGCAATGTTTTCTGCACGCGTTTCTTCTCATTAACACTCCAGGATGCACTTAGTGCTACTACGATGTGTATGTTAATTTTTTTCTGGTTAATATTTTCTCTTTTTTGTTATTTTGATCTTTTTTCTTTCCTCTTTCCCTTGTTTTTTCTTTATTCTTACTGTACATTTTACTTCTATCATCTGCTATGCTGGGCTTCTATCCGTGAAATTATCATTATTGTCATTATTATTATTATCATCAGCATCATCGTTTTTCTCGTTCGTCTCGGGGAAGGAGCCGGGAAAAAATTGATTCGAGGAAGTAATCGAGGCGCGATTTCATTACCGACGTCGGTTCTCTCGCTGGGATCCCCAGGACACCGAAGCGAGATCGAGTTCTCCGATTCTTAAAGACCCCGAGGAAAACTGGTCCGCCACTTTCGTCTACGCGATTTACCTCTTGCTCTCAACTTCTCGATTCGATTTTGAATTCCTCACCGCGACACGTGTGAGGTGAAACTATCGATCGCGATTCCTCTCTTCTGAAACGGTGCGCGATGGAATAAAAATGTAATTTCTCGAGATGATTCGTACGTACCGAGCTAAAAAAATTTTTTGTGGCAGTAAGAATCGAACGGTCGCGCGAACGTCAGATTGTGCAACGGTGTTTGACGTCGACGTCAGTGGGAAACGATTCGTTTTTAGCTGGAACGCGGTTCGAAACGACGATTAGACGTTACACCTCGGAGAGATTAAGATTTACCGCTCGATAGGCGTTCGACGTTAATTCATTGAGCCAGATTAGGAGCGCGATAGCGTGGAATATTTGAGGTCGAAGGCGAACGAGATATCGGGTGGGCGAGCAGCGATTCAACGGAGGGAGTCGAGTCGGTCGGTAAAATATCGCGCCGCATCGTGCCCGGCACGCGTCACGGCGAAGGTTCACGTGCAAGGTGAATCAGAAATAGTGATTGCCGACGAGATTTCACCGCCCCGATATCCGTCTATGTATCGATCACGTCGTACGGTTAACCACGCGTCGCGTCCATCGAACGAAAATAACCATGATCGGACTCGATTCTGAATAAATCCATCGGCAGTCGCCCCATCGAAGAGCCCACTCGAGTCGCCGTTTTTTCCTCGATCGACCTCGTTCGTGAAGTCATCCGCATAATTACTCCGTACGACTGGCGATGACCGACGGTCTCGAGGCGCGTGTCGTCGTTACGAAGCCGTCGTAATATACATAAGTCATGAATCGCTCCAATCTGCTTCAGGCTTCCAATAAAAGAACAGAAACGACTTACATGTATCGGATGCAAGTGTCCTTGCCTAGTTTCAAATAAGACATTGTCTCGTTCACACATCGTCATTTACGTCGTATGATACAATTTTTTTATGCAGTCATCCATCGCTGCTCTCTATTGTTCCTTTTACGAGCACGTGGATCCTTTTTATCGAGAAACTGAAAGATTGGCCAGTTCGAAGTAGATATCGGTGTCCGAGATTCACGGATTATACTGTCTTTCGACAGATTCGTGACATAACGCTGAAACAAACGTTTATGTCGAAGTACGATCGGATGTGACTCGACTATAAAAATCAGGCACGAACTTTTGCATCGACCTGACAGCGACTAATATTTAATAACAATAATTTTCAAAATAATTACGCTTCTACCTACGTTCCGTGGGGTCCTCATCTCGGTACGTAATACAATTTTACATCGAAAAGACAAAAAAAAGAAAAAAGAACTGTTTTACAGAATTAGTTATTTGCATATTTTAGAAAAAGTCACAAAATTTTAGGAAACAAAATGTACTGAAAATGAATAACGATTATGAGAAATGCCAAACGAGTCGTTTCAACCCTCCTTGGTAGACTCTAGTGTTAAAACACGATGCGCCCGTTCGAGGAGTCGCCGCGTTTGGTTCGTTACGAGAGACAAGGTGCACGAGACTAGGCGGCATGCATTTTCATCTGAACTGGATTGCGAAACTGCGAATGACACACGATCCGGTCAGCCTTGGAACAGCCTTGCCCACGGCTAATGCAACGTACGTTCGTTCGTGTTCTTTCGCGATCCCTCGAACTCGGTGAAAGCTGTGCTGGCCGTTGTTCACCGATCGCGTATCGATGCTCGGTTCGCAGCTCGAGTAGAACTTCGCCTTCGCGCGATCCGTCGATATACGCTGGGTTCGTCTTTACCGTTGGCCCGACGCGTGTAAAATAATGTTCTCGTTACGTAAACGCTTGCGCCGTGATTCGACTCGTTAATTTTAAGGGGACAACAGGCGCGAGTTCGACCGTGATCGGCTCAATAGACCTCTATGGACGAAACTTAATCGTGGCAAGGCCGCGGTACCCATTGTCTGCGAATCAATATCACGAATTATATTCCGAGGGTAAAAGGAATCCGAGGTCGGAATTCATTGTTTATGCTCGCATTAAAAATAGTTTGCATAAAAATCAGTGCGACGTTACGAATACGCGAACTGGTCTCTCTGATCTGCGCGAGATTTGGCTTCGGTCTCCCGCGGCACAAAAGGAAGCAAAGAGGAAAGTTCGCGTTGGCTGTTTTTGTTTCCGAGCAGCAGGAGTAGCCGAGACGAACAGTCTCACTCTTTTTCGGCGTCGTGGCGCCCCACGAACGTCGACCAGTGACGTATTTGGAGCAACGACTCGCTCGAATCGTCCTCGAAGACGCTGCCGCTGCAGTGGTCCGCCGGCTTATTCGCCTTCCTCTTTTCTTTTCCCTCGATATCGATCCAACGTTCCCTGACGCGAATTTAAAACCATCCGCAGCAGCTACGAAGAACATTGAAACGTTCTGGCCTCGTTACGGCGTTCGTTTCATCACGAAAACTGGAGACGGACGGGGTGGGACAGAACGATTGACCGGAGGAAAAATAGGCGTCGTTTGACGTATCGTGTAATTCGTAGTCGAACGTGGGATATGAAACCGTGACCGCGAGGCAGCGTGAAATATTCAAGGCGTCGCGTTGTTCGTTAACCGTGTCGAGACTCCTCTCGCATGGAAGGGCAAAAGCGATGAGCGAGAGTCTCCTCGAAGACCTGTTGACGATCCCACGCTGACAGCCGCCGCGTCGCCAGTAATTGTCGCGTACATATTACAGGGGACGACACGGTGGTCGCATTTAATCGACGTTTCCACCCGGGGTCAACGTGCATGCCCACTCGTGTCCCATCGACGTCGGGTATCGTTAACGCGTTACCGTCCGGAGGCGTAAAAATATGTTTTTCCTCGAGCGCTCGTGAAACACCGAAGACACACGTATAAATAGGGTTTTACAATTTACACACTGTGCATCGAACGTCGACTACACGCGAAAGCTTTCGCGCCAACAGCCCGGACCGTGTCGCGTCAACCACGGGCAGACGTGGCATCGTTATACACGAATCGTGCCGTGAATCATGAATCGTTTGAATGAAATTATGGTCGAAACGAGAGAACAGGAACAATTTTTGGACGAACGACGGGGCTTCTTCCTCCTCTCTATAAATCGTCGTGATCGTACAACGAGCACCGCGTAGTCTGAATGAACAGTCGTCTGGCACGCGAGGGAGACACACGTTGAATCGTGCTTCCGGGTTGCCTCGATTCCCTGATACACACGTGTTTTATTGAACAATCGATAAGTTTTGCAGCCGCGTCGCGTTTCTATTTGCCGAACCCGTTGCTACGAAACGCGACCCTTGATTAAATAACATCGGTTATCAGCTTCTTAGCCGGTGGATTTTAAACTTGGAACGGACCTGTGAAATCTGTTCGCCGATCCAGACTCGTGTCACGTCGTAATAGCATCCTGGGACGTGTGTATGTTGTACCGACTACGAGCTGGTAAACGCATGTAACGCGATTCGGTCGGTCAACGATATCAGTTGGCCCAATTCTTGTCAGTCCAGTTGCGTGCATCGGCTGGCAGGAAAGTCACGCGGTTACTACTTCTATCCGCAATGGGATCATCCGTGATCCGGTGTCCGTCGGAAAGCTTGATTCCTGAGAACTATCGAAAATAAAAGTGTCAGCCAGTATATGCGAACTTCCGTCGAGGCACCGAGAACCGGAGATGTCGAGTAATTTTAGAAAGTTTTAATCGAACGAGTGTATCCTGTCCCGATCGAAAGGTCGGAAAGCGGCTACGTAGAGAAGAATCGAATTGATGCGGCATAATAATAAAGCGTAATATACTTAATCAAATTATATTGATTCTCCCTCAGTATTAACTGAAATCAAGTTCAATGCTCTAACTCGAAGTAAGCGGCCATCCAAAGCAGATATAATTCAACATTTGTATCTATCTATCTCTGTATGTAACATGTAATTTTTACTCGCAGAAAAAACCTATATATCATTGTCATTATGATTTTGTAATACTTATGCCCGTTCGACTTATCAGTGTTGTTGATATACTGCTCGTTTTTGTTATTTTTATACCTGTACTGTGTGAAACGAATTCTTGAAATCCGTGAAATAAATAAATAAATAAATAAATAAATAAATGAATATATTATGAAATATCTCGTGCGTCCATGAACCTGATAAATGCCAAGGAGGAACTCGACGCGACGATCGTGCATCGATCGCTGCTTTCTCAGTCGCTCTTCTACCGTGCCGGAAAGTTCTGAATCCTCGTTTATGCGGCAAAGATGATTATTAACGAGGCGAAACGTGTAAAGTAATCGGACGAAGCTCAAACGAACGTTCAAGGCTAATTACGTTTCACAGGCACAGAAACTGGAAATGAGTTTGCCGACGAACGAGATAGGATCTGGGGCAATGAGTCGCCGTGAAGAAAGTTCAACTTCGTCATTTATTTTTCCACACGTTTCATTGGAGCGCGATTCGATAAAGGCGGATTTTTTGTTTGGCGTACGTCGCTTTGATCTTCCGGTCGATTAAAAAGACCACGCCATTTCCGGAGCGTATTTCACTCGGCCAAGAAGAAGGAGCTACGAACGTGACGAGGCATCCGGCGGACGAATTGCGGCCACCGAGTTTTATTCACGAGCTATCAATATAACAAGAGACGTCTACTTCTCCGTGCCGTCGATGAAAAAGAAGCTTCCTAAACCTTACGGCTCGCACCGCCGTGGCCTTCGACCTTTCTCATCTCGAACGATTTCACAGAGCGACGGTACCTCGTAGTTCGTATCGAATACGTCCACGCGTACACGCGATTCGATTTCCTAACGTTTTCCCGAGACGTTCGTCCGAAAATACGGGACGTCGTTCATCAAACACCGCGTACACCAAATACGGCCGTGCGCGACGTTAGTTCCGCGCGAGCTCATCGGAAATTCACCACGGAACGCATAAATGATGACACGTATGAACTAGCCCTTCGTACGATTAGATACGCAGTGGTAAAACGACCACGCGCACTCGGCGCGGTGACCGGAAACAAAGTACTCTGAATATTCATTTAATTCGTTATAGCAGTTCCCGGCGAGAATTTGCTGGATCGTGTCCCCGAATCCACGGAATCATGCCCGTGAACTAGACCCGATCCGTGCTCTAAATTCATTTACATTTCAATTAACGTTTATACAATTACGTCTCTCTGATCGTTTCTCTCCTCGTTACAGGGAAGAGGTGCAAGAGCACACGGTGAGATGGAACGCCAAGTTCGAATTTTTATGCAAAATGAGTGCCAACGCGTCTACCGGTATTCTCGACCCCTGCATTTTGAGGATATCCGTGAGAAAGGTAATTTAAGATGAGCGAACCTCGCGTACAACTGTAATATTTATTTACTATCGATGTGAAAGCGATAGAAGAAAACAGACGTGAACGAGATCGTTTCGTGGTTTCGCAGGAATTGAAGGGAGGCAGGTCCTTCCAAAAACTCGGCTTCACCGACCTGAACCTCGCCGAATTCGCAGGAGCTGGACTCTGCAGAACGAGATGCCTTCTGGAAGGTTACGACGCGCGGCATCGACAGGACAATTCCATGCTGCGCGTCGCTATCAAGATGAACATGCTGTCCGGGGACATCCTGTTCAAAGTGTGAGTCGCCTGAAGTTTTTTACTGACCCACTCGCGTTAGAAATAATTGTGATTTACCGACAGTAACAGAGAGAACTGACGATACAAACGGGTCGATAAGGAATGTGTTCTTCTCCGCAGGCCGTCTCCGTCGTTGAAGCAGACGCAGCTCGCTGTACCTGGCGTACCAGGTGTTCCTGGCGTGACGGCGGACGAGGTGACTGTGTCCGAGAGATGCACCAACCGAGAGGACTACGTGTCCAGCGGATCCTTGGCTGGGAGTATAGCCAGTGCCAGCAGCGGTTTCGGCAGTCTTCCTAAAAAGAGGCCCGCTCTCTTTTCCTCGGGTAATGATCAAATTTTACTGAGGACTTCCCGGTGTTCTTTCGTCGTTCGGCTCCGGTAGAACTCTTAACACCTCGGAATTCTCAACACAAATTAATACGATTCGTATCAGCTGGTGAATGCTTTATTCGTTATTTAATTTTCAGAGCTCCTCAGCGGAGCGGAATCGTACGATCCGATGACCTTGAGCGAGATCGTACCGTCGGCTCTTCCAGTGGAGACTCTGGCCGAAGCGCACACGGAGTCGGGCCATTCCCGTAACAGTAGCAACACCAGTCAGCTGAGCAAAGGATCCGGCTATGGATCCTTGAATTCACACAGTCAGCACAGTAGACAGAGCAGTAGTGGTGACAGTGGCCACATTAGGTAAGGCCGAGTGGCCACCAAACGGATAGATGATCAAAAAGAAAGCTCTTTTTCCGAGTAAACGAACGGAGATCAAAGATTCGATCGGGAACTTGGAGTCTGAAAAGTAGATTTAACAGAATCAGTCGGTTTTACGTACCGCTCTTAGAAAAACAGTTCTAATTAACGTCCAGAGTTCTCTACTCTCTGTAACAAAAACTTTTCGAGTACCTCTCGCGTCTCATTAATCGCTTGTTATTTACCTCGCCACATTCCCAATATTTCACTCTCTCGATCTCTTTCGTAATGATTACTTCGAGAATTTCCTTTTTGTTCTCGACGTTTAACATACCTGGTCACGATCATCGCGTTTTTGACTTTCGGTATATCGTTTGAGCGACGAGCGAGCATGGTACCTCGAAAGGGAGAGCCATACGGGAGGAATCTCGTGACAGGAATACAGTTGCTTGTCCGAATATTACAATTCGGGTGAAAGATGCAGCAAAGGGTATCCTAGTAATAACGCTCGCACTAACAATATCTTCGAAGCGCGCATTAACGATCGCTAACTGCGATGCAATTTCGCTTTGATACTCTGTCGCTTACGTTTCCATCTTGTCGGCGGATCGTTCTATAGAATCTTTCGAGTTTTACCATCGATCGTGCTCGTCGAGTTACGATGCCTAACGTTCGACAAACGGTACATAAACACGCACACTGACTTTACCCCGTCAAATCTACGATCATACTCCGGTACATTCGCTATACCGTTCGTCTAGCACACGTTCGGCCGTTAACGACAAACAGCATCGATCGCGACGCACGATGAGAACACTTTTATTCCCTTCTCTTCTTTTTCTTCCATAATCAGAGACTCTGGATTCTTCTTCCAACGTATTTCTTTCTTTTTTTTATTCTCCCACGATTTCCTCTTTCTGTCTTTACGTATCGTATATGAGTTTATTATTATTTTTTGCATGCTTGAATATTTGTGTTGTGATCTTTATAGGTCACCCTCCTGGCCGGTATGGGCTCCACGTATACCCAATGTCTCCCAAAACTCCTCGAATCAGCAGCCTCCGAGACCCGAGACCTCTCTCGACGTCGAACCTCCTCCCACATCTTCTCTAATGCTGCTGGACCCCCGAAATCGGTTCTGGTCTGTGTCGAGCCCCCTCTCGTCTCGCCAATCGGCCTCGCGAAGCTCCGTCAGATCGGCCATCGTGTCCGTCGCGATGTTGAACAATCGAAAGGAGGCCGAACGATCGAGGAACGGCGTCGTTTCGAAGGACGCGAATCGCGTTAACGAGGACGGTAACGAGGAACTCGGCGTGTTCAGGGTACCTGGGCCGCAGGACGTACCGCATCGGTTGCGGAAGAACTTCGAGAGTTTCGAGGCGCGTAATGAGTACAACGCCGCGAAGTCTGCGACGGCCGATCGAAACGGGCAACAGAACAGCGTGATCGCGGCGCTCGCGAAACCGAGGATCGGTCAGCCGGGTTGGCGGAGCATATCGAAGACCTGCGACTGTATCGAGAAAGGCAAGACGAGCCCGGTTTTGCGACTGGTCGATCAGGCCAGAGCCGTGTCCTCCCCGGATCCCCTTCATAGGCCCGATAACCCCAGAGCCTCGCTACGTTCCGCGACGACTGCCCAGACCCTCAGGTACGTTTCATTTGTCAAACGACTTTCTCTTTTAACGATTAATTTTTAATTAAACATTCCGTCCTCCGTCCCCCTTCGTTCGATGATGCGTCCCATTTATTTCATCTCTCATTACATCTATTTCAGCTGTGTTCTTTATTTATGGCAATTGCCACTGGCTTTGTTAAGTTCCTTAAAGATTTGCCTGACGTCGTAACCGGTGGAGACATTGAGCGAGTATCGCGTGCGGCAGATTTCTTTTAGAAATCGACTCGAATTCGCTTCGTGTACATCGTTTGCGTAAAGGAATCGATACTTTGGATGTTATAC
This sequence comes from Ceratina calcarata, assembly GCF_001652005.2. NCBI lineage: Eukaryota > Metazoa > Arthropoda > Insecta > Hymenoptera > Apidae > Ceratina > Ceratina calcarata. Next base: position 715,400 of record NW_017158043.1, read on the forward strand.
GTGTTCGTTCGACTTGTCTATTTTTGGGGTGAATTTCTTGGGTAGCCAAAGTGTCATCGAACACGATTGCGATCTCGAGCAACTTGTAAATATCGGTTGACGTACGAGGTCCTACTCTCCTTTCTCCTGCGTTACTCTTAACTTCGATTTGTTTGGTTTGTCGGAAACGCAAGACCTTATATTTTTCAATTACCGCTTGTCTTTCGTTTTATTCGGTTGATCATTTCGCATCGACAAATCGTGCGTCTTTAGTGTAATCCGCATTCATTTCTTTCCTCGCTTTCTACTTTTCGCATATCGTTTTACGTTTCCTCGAAGCGATGCTTGATATCAACGTCGGCCGAACACTCGACAGCAAAAAACACGAATTTACTGTACGTACGTGTAAAGCTTAAACAACGACCGCGTGCATCAAACAAAAGACATTACAAAACACAATACTCGTTACGGGATCAGCTTTCGCTTTGCTTTACTAATCGCGCGCGGATATCTTAAGCAAAATCGCTAAAATCCAGACGATTGGATCATAATCGTCTTCGTAAATCTAAGTACTTGTACATACAAGCTGCTTCGCGACTAAGCGCGATCGTTTGAAAGAGTGTGAAGTAGAGATGAGAGTACAAGAGTAGAGTTCGAAGATGTCCTTCTCAAACCGAATGCTGCGCCCGCTCGTCGACGGGAATAATTTCTATACCATCGTGATTTTGGTACGAAAGTAAAATCTCGTGTGACGACGTAAGAAAAAGTGTGTTTGAGAGAAGTGTGGTAAAGAAAGGATGTGGTTCATTAGATTCCTTGGATCGTTCTATTTCAATGCATACGGGATATATCTGGGAGAGGTAATCAAAATTAATTGACCACGCTGGACCCTTTCAACCTCAGCTCATTTTTGTGCCGACGACTTAAACGTTTTCACAGTCGCTCTTCCAGAAAATTTCTTTAACGAGACACAGCACTCGTAACGAACGATATATCTGGTTCATTCGATGATTTCTGACGAGTAAAGAGAGCAGAAATTGTGAAAACGTTTCGCGTTGTACCGGTCGCCGAATGATCGTGGGTGAAACGGGTGCGTAAACGGAAGAGGGGAAAACAGCGGGGAACAAGCAAGGAGCGGAAGAGAGGAGGCATACAGCTTTGCTTCCAGTTTGGATGGCTTTGTGAATCCTTGCAGGGGTATTGGCGGAGGCCACCGGAAATTACTGGACGGGGCGGGGGGCAAGCTGGCTACGGTCGCCACCAGCCCAGCGGACTCCGAGGAGTCCTCCTTAGGGGTACCGGAAGTCGCTCCACCGAGCTCTCAGCACCGAAACAGCATTACCCCACCGTCAGTCCAAGCTTTCGTCTTCGTTCTCTTCTCTTTCATATTTGTCTTTCGCTTTCACGTATCTCTTCTTTTCGACATCGTTCTCTCTCTCTCTCTCTCTCTCTCTCTCTCTCTCTCTGTCTTTTTCTTTCTCTCCCATTTCTCGCTTTGCCATTTCGCAGCCACGCGGAGGGTAAATACCTTATTGCGAGAGAAATAACAGTTTTCATTCTCGCGTTATTAACGTTTGTGCAAGATGGAAAATTGTTTACTATTTGTACGTATGCGCAAATATTCATTTAACCTGTTCCTTTGGCTGCAATTCAGTAGTTAATGATCGCCGGTCGTAACTAATACAAGTTTTATGTAAGTGCATGAATATGTTGCAATTGAAAGCTAATATGCGCAGTAAAATTCGTATATCATAAAATATTAGGTGTCAACTAACAGATTAACGTTAGTTGACACGAGGAAAAGCAAAAAGTAACTTCCGCGTGGCTGTAGACCGCGGCTTGCACATGGAATTTACTACTTTATCGTCGTAACGAGCGCAGAAAAAGGCCAATCGATTACCCTCCTTCAGCGGGCTTTGGCCAAAAAAATTTGTAAATCGATACCAGAATAACTTATCTCGGCACTTCGTCTAGAATAATATACATATTTGAGCGTTTTTCTGTTACTTAAAAACGATTTAATAATCGATCATAAGATAAAACACGTAATTTTAGATCTGCAAATATGCATAATCTTTCAAATATGCATAATGTTCTAGTAAAATGCAAAGTGTTTCGCAACCCTACGTGTCTACGAACAGCGTTCCATGAAACAGCGGCTCTTGACCTTTGTTCGCTGTCAATTCTTCCTTAATCCTTTGCACTCCGAATTTTATTTCAATTTCGTTACCAACAGCTCCTAACGCTTTTAAGTGTTTTATTTTAAATTTACTTTAACTAATAAATAAGGCAATTTAAATAAATAAATGAAGAAGAAAATTCATTTAAACACCAGTTTTATTCACACTATTGTTGTATTTTGTAATTTTCAAGTGTATCATATATCTTGAAACAATTTCCAGGATGCAATCCTGGTTTTCTCTCTCACGTTTCATCTATTGATTTGGACATGAAAGAATGTCTAGTGGAATTCGATAAAGGAGCTCCTCAGATAAAAGCTGATGTTGAGTCACACTCGACATAGAAGTGCAAAGGGTTAATAATATTCTTTGTGAACCTTCGACGAGACTCGAGATTCAGAAGATATTTAGAATCACAGATTTAGCCGATCGTCGTTCGTTAAGAAAATTTGTAAAAAGAGTATACGAGTCAAAAGTTAAGCGCCGTTGTTAATGATAATGGCAACGAAACGTGATTTTCCGGTATTACTTTTCGAGAGCCATCCATTCGTTCGGAAGGATGGCTCGATTCATGACTGTTGCGATTGCTGGCTTGTTGCACGCCAACCACAAATCCTCCAAGCGTATACATGACCGTAGAAGTTGTCGTTACCAGGCTGCGGATTTTTATACAAATCAAAACTTAAGATATAAATGAAACATAAACTGATGTTGAAGCGCACATAGTTACGTTCCGCGAACCAAAGTTTTCCCGAAATACAAATTCGCAGTCTGATCGCTCCATGCATCTCGTCGCTTGTCACACGCATTGCTTCGCTTGCTAATGACTAATAGCTTCCCATTCCCATGTTCGTGTGTCGTCCGAAAACCAGACGTTAGCTTCGGACCTTTACGTCTCGCTTCTGTGAAAGTCGCGTCTCGGCGACGATCCTTAATCTTTGCATCGAACGACGGTAATGTGTTTTTGCACGCGATGTGTTCTGGAAACGAACTGATTTTTTTGTTGTCGTTGATCGAACACGGGGAGCGGTACAGAATCGTAAAAAGTTCAAAAACCGAGCTTCATCATTACATGATCTACCGTTTCTCGGTTATTATTAAAAATAGACACTGTCAGTCATTTAGATGAAAATTCAAACGGAAATTTGTTCACCGATATCAAGGAGAGCCGGCGAGTTTTTTTTTTTATACCGTTTGCCGTCACTCTCGGTATTCATAAATTTTAGATGAACAATCCGTTGTTTTTCTGTACCGCTGCTCGCGTAAATAGAGGTTGAAAGATCGAGGCCGAGGAAAGAACAGTCTGCGATGAACGTCGGTTCGTTTGTTTCGCAGAAATCCTTCTGGCGGGTCGGGGCTCAGCGAGACGGGATCTTTGGACCGAGCAAAGGCCGCGTTGGAGCGGCGGAAAAAAGCGGAGGACGGTACGGGGAACCCGGTGTTGTGCAGGGTCGAGGTGACCAGGCCGAACCCAGACTCCCTCATCGACGAGCTGATCAAAGCAACGAATTTGGAGCAAACGGACGAGACTTCGGAAAGTGAGTTACTCCGTTGAATTGGAAATAATGCACGGCGATACTTTCCCGACGAGTAGGCCGCAGGTTTTATGTCTTTGCACAAGCGTTGCGTGGATGAGTTGGCTCATATAAAAGTCTGCGTCCTGTTCCGACGAGTTGTTGGTAGTCGATCAATGAAAACTGTCGTAACGTAAGTCACGGAAAAAAGTGTCGACGCATGCAACTGAGTAATGAAAAAGTAATATGTTTTATAAATATGCATCTGACGCGATGAGGACGTAGTAACGATTGCTAACGACACGATTGTTTACGAACCGATGTCGAACGTACGCGATTATCATTGGTCCGTATCGTTTGTTCGCAGCAACCGGGCTACAATTGTTCATCGCGAAGGATGGTACGACCGCGCTTGGCAGCCACGAGATCAAGAGTCAAATGCCCGCGGGTGTGTTCAAGCAGGTAGTGATGGAGGAGAATAATAGGTAACACGAAGCTATTGGGACGAGAAGACAGTATGCAAGACAGGCCAGCGCGACGTTCTCGTTGGCCCTAGTGCCAGAGCTCGTCTACGAGGTCTATGAGCCCCGGTAGTCGCGAGGACAACGATCACGTTCTAGACTGCTAGACGATGGATTCGTCGACAGAGACGGTTCGAACGGCGACGAAACGCGAGTGCATCCCGATACCTCCTTACTAAATCATCGTTTTCAGTTGCACGGCTAATGTCCTCCCGGTGCTCGGTGCCTCGAGCACCGAACAGATTGTCATTCACGCTCAAACGTTGCTAATAACTTTGGTTTACGCGACACAAATTTTCCACCTGCGATCGCACGTTCGAAGTAAGGGGACCGATTGAACTCGTTCGATCTCTGATACGAAACGCACGAAGCATGGCATCCAGAATTTACTTCATTCGTCGAAATGAAATCGAAATGACGATGCAACGTTCATGTTCTTCCGTACCTCGCGAACAAATCGGAGGACCTCGTCGTTCAGGCGATAAAACTAAAAAAAAAGAGAAGTTCGAACGAGAAACGCGAAAACGGAGATGCTCGATGCGTAACGTTCGTCGATCGACGTTGACTAACGTCGTACAGTGTGTACACGCACCGACACTTATTTTTTCTACCTGCGTTCACGGTTCCTCCGTTGTCCGCGCGAACGATCGTGCGAGTCACTATAAAGTGGTCCGGACGCGCTTCAATTCGCGTTAACGTACAAAAAAAATAAGAAAACGATTTTTCCTTTTGATCGCGTTTAACTATTATTTAAGGTACTATTTGTATTTATTTTTATTCTCGAATTCAACTCCACTTTATAGTATTTCCGTATAATATATTCTCAAGAATTTTAACTTCGTCGCGACCCTTTGTACTTCTAGCCTTTGATGCTGTTTTAGACGTTTTCGTGGCAACTTCTGCGAATGAGAGAGACAGAGAGAGAAAGAGAGAGAGAGAGATAAGAGGTGTTGTCGAACAGAAATCGAACCGCTGTTTCGTCCCGCGCGGAGGAAACGTACAATTCCATTTTGCTAACGATAAGACACTTCGAAAAACGGTGGAACCAGATCCACCGACTACAAGTGCCACATTATTTAATTATCGAGGCTGGATGTTTTTCCGTGATATTATTCTAATTCTAATTACTGTACTCTCGACGATCCCCCGTATTCTCCACACCGCTATTCCTAAGCCTGATCCAGAGATAGAAAGGAGAAGAGTGAAAGTAAAGAGAAGAGAGATACGGATTTTTTCAATTTTCTAACGCAGCCCAACGGTGACTGCGTTAGCGATTCGTTGTACATATAGCGGTAGTAATTGTTGCGTAGGTAGATGACCGGTGTCGTATACGTACGTTCTCTCCCCACTTCTCCCTCATTACTCGAATTACCTGTGACCAGTGGCGGGCCGAAGATCGTTCCGAATAAGAATCGAAGCGGCGACGCGTCGATTCGAATCTTACTCGTAGCGAGATTCGCGCGTTCGCCATTATCAGTGACCCTCTAGCGTATCGAAGCATTGCGGGGACGTCTGCGACTGGAAGTTGGTCGCACGTCGCCCGCGGACACGCGAACAAGACAGCGAGGAGATGATACGTTATGTACATATAGGCCTGAAGATATATACATCTGTACATATATAGTGCCTGAACACACTTGCTGGATGAACGAGATCGAAGAATGCTAGAGTGAAGGAGAGTGGCGAAAACTTCCAGCGGCCCAAGGACGAATCGCTGAGAAAACAGATCAGATGAGAAGTAGACTACGAGCGTAGGGAACGAGAGCGCGTTGCCCCTACGCTCCGGCATTTTGCGTCGAGCACTGAATCAACGAGAGCGAATCTGAGGTAGAAGATGTATAACGACGAGACGAGTGGGAAGTCAGCGATTATATGCACAAATCTCCCCGCTTTCGCTTCGAAAGAAAAAGACAAACCCTTTGATCCGCGTCTCCAGAAAAGACTTCCACGGTGGGAGTATCGTCGTATCGGGTCTCTAATAACGATCCGACGGTTCTCGTCCACGATTCGTCGATTTCGACCGTTCAAACGAACCATCGATTTCGACACTACGTTTTGAATCATTACGAGCTCTCGTGCACAATTCAGTATTGGGTTTCGTCGTGTTTCAGTTCTCATTGTCCTAAGTGATATTTTCATGAGCAGCATTCTCAGCCAGAGAAATCTTTTTGCCTAGCACTGTCCTTCCGAAGCGTATATCGCGTTGTTAAATCTATTTGAAAGAGGCAACTCTCTTCCCTATGGTACATATTGACCGGTCAAATATTTGGACGGTTGACAGAATCACCGTACCGACGAGAAATTTCACGCTGACCGATAGCTACAGGACTGTCTGCGACATTGTTTCCTGACGAAACTGAAATTAAATTCCGAGCAATAATACGTACAATAAAATCGACGCGACGCTGACGAAATATGATTGACTGATCGACGGTAGTCGGAACTGGCGATCCGGAGCCCATCGACGCTGTCCCATCCAGTTCGTCCTCCTGTTTCCTCTTTCTTTTCTATACATTTTTCATTAACGCAGTATTTTTCTATAACGCCTGTGCCCGATTTTCGTACGATTACTGTGTCGCGCTGCTTGCGAGTCTCACGCCAAAGTAGCCAGTCTCCGGTTCGAAAGGAAGCAGAGCGAGAGAGTGAGTGTGTGTGTGTGTGTGAGAGAGAAAGAGAGAGATAATAGAGAAGTATAGAGAAGAGTACGCGAGTCGCCGAACGACGCGCAATGTGCAATATTTTTTCAACGTACGTCGGTGTGTAAAAAATTTTTATTTGAAACGAGGCGCGACGTTCAGCGGTTCGCGATTCATTGAGCATCCTACGCGCGTTGAAATCGTGTCTAAATACATTTCACGAGACTTTACGTTTATCGGTCCCCGATGGAAATCAAAGAACACGGGGATATCTGAAAGAGGAGATCTCAGCGCGCGTCGATCGCTTCGTATCAGAGTTGGGCATCGAACAAATTAATTCGAATCGTCGTCAGTCATCGCGACTAAATAAACTCTTTCGTCGAGATGAAACTGTTCGGAAATGATGAATGAGATCTTAATCAAACGTAACTCTAGCGACAAGAATTCGTTCGCATATAATTTATAGAACTGTCGCGAGTGGACTGCGGATTTGACGCGTTTATAAAAGAATGGAAATGTTGCACGTGCAGAAAATAAAGATGCGGGAAGATGTGAGGAACATACCGGCAATGCTCGACTATCATAAATATTTAAGTTTCGCGTAAAAATCCGCAGTTTCATCGCGAGGAAGCTGAAACGAGGTCTTTGTTCGTTATCCGGATTTGCCCAACGCTGCTGTTTGCATCAGTGCGTGTCGCGATTTCTTTATCGTCCTTCCGTTTCGTTCAACGTATCCGTGTCTTTGCCCTAGGTGTTCGAGGCGAAGCGGCCGAAACGCGTCGCTCGCCTCGTCGACCGGGCTTTTTCGTTTCTTCTCGTATCCCGATCTGGCACCAGAGGATGATACGAGTCAGAGGATGTGCGTTTCGTTGGTCAAGGTGTGTCGAGGTCTGAGGCACGTCGAGAACGTCCGCGAGGGCACCGATACACTTCGTACAATGCTATTTAGACATCGTTCCCTGTTCCTTGAAAAGACTAGCTACCGCAGAAGCGTCTTCACCTGATTCCATCGGTAGACCGGGAATTCGACGCGTTCGTAAGAAATGTAAAAGCAAATGTAACGAAATATGCACACGTCGTTGACTTTTTTCATTGATTCTTATAAACATCGATGATACTCGGAACTTCTGTTTTCTCCTCTTAAGATTCGACCATGTACAGAATTCGTGAAATTTCAAGGTGAGGCACCTTTCGCTTGATCGATACTCGCGTTTCAAAGTTCTCATACCTTCTCCTCCTTCCTCTCTTCCTTCTGTTCGGGATTTTTATTCGAACGCGTCTTCGAACGAGTCTTCGAACGATCTGTTTCCTTGAAACGAAAATGAGTCGCGTCGGGCGACTCGCGCACGTACTCGACCGCAATCCCCCGACGGATATTAAACGTTGTGATACTTTACAATATTGTAACGACTACTCGTTGTCGCCTCTGTATTACGAAGTGTATTACACGAACGATTCTACTTTTTAATTTGATTTTTCGGAACTGGCTTCTAGAACGCCGCCGAGGGAGCGGCTCCTCGGCGGCCCGTAAGATCCGTGATTATTATTAATATTATATTTTTTTTTTTATTTATAATTGTTGACGTTTTGTCCGATCCTTACTGCGCGAGATGATGGATGCAAAACTATCATGTGCTGATAATAATACTTCGAAAATCAACTGGTGTTCGTCTCTTTACCAGCGTCGACTCCCTCCGAACGACCTTTCCCTTTCTCGTTTCTCGTCCTTCTGTATTTCAGAGGGAACGAGTCTCTTGTCAAAATCACGCAATGACGCAACGAGGTCTGCGGTAAGTTGAGACGAATTAAGCAACGACAAAGTCTTTGCTAAATCACGCGTCGCTCATTTTGCTTGACGCTTCGGACGATTTATGTCATCGAACGTATGGCCTTTCTCGATCCCCTCGGATTATGTCTACGCGCCGTAAAAGTATAAATAGTCAGATTCCACAAAAATCTTTTTTCAAGGTCTCTGTTCGTACGCACAGTCGTCGATTACGCTCATGTCATAGTACAGGTTTCTTGAACCCTGGGTTCATCAGATAGCGAGCAACGTCCATGGTACCTGCGGCTGTGATTTAAAAAATCTGTAACAGACATCCTCGCAGGGTCACTTAATATCATCCTGAAATTCATTAAGCAACAAAAATTATGATTGTTCGACTCATGGTTACGGGGTACACTTACTTACTACCGTATGATGAATTCTTTTACAGATCTGATAACAATCATTAATTGAATCGGTGTAACGCGATAACTTTTACACGTGGCACATTCTTTTTTCATAAAAACGTGTATCGATGAGTCAAAGGAGAGCAAAAAGTAGACGTAGGCAACGTGAGATAAAAATGTAGCGCTGAGGCTAATGCGATGGGGACGATTTTGAAGTTCGTGTTCGGGGGACGGGTCGTCGATGAACGTGCATCGATGATGCCTAAACCAGGAAGAGGAAACGGTTTACTTTCTCTGGCGTGCGGAGACAGAATCCACGGCTCTGACTTAACATCCGTCCGTACGGGTACATACCGATACGCGTTTCATTATAACTGTTATGCGAGCGCTTTCACGACGTAATTCGCCTCTGTTACGTCTGACAATAAACAGAAACGAACGCGCAACGGGCGAGACATCAGATTCGGCGGTGCACGCGAAACGTTCTTTCCAGTCGAAAATCAATTAAGGTTGTATGAGCCGCAAAATATCTGCCGAAAATTTAAGACGTGAAATAAAAAGCCTGTGTCCAATATTTGAAGCAATGAGCTTTTATAAGACAAGATAATTACAGAGGAGTAAGGTTTAGAAAATTGTCCGACCTGATTTTCTCGGTCATAAGGAATTTTTAACGTATAATTTCTAATATTCTAATACCCAGTTTTGACATTTTTTTAATTGGACTGTACGTGATTTGCAACTGTTCACATTGTCTACGTGTCTTATAATTCTTACTTTTGCATACCCTTTATTGTACATCTTAAATGATATCCTCGACATTCACATTATTTCAACTTTAAAATATTTTTAAATCATGCATTAAACATTATACAAATTACAGAATTCTGTCATTGTCGCATTCATTGTTGAGTTCAAACGTGATCCGTTTGCGCGGAACACTCGTTGCGCTTTTTAAATCCGTTCGTTTTATCTTTCCTCGCGATCCTCCTGTTACGTTACAATTTATTTGAACCCATGCGTGTCGGCTGATCGCTCGGTTCGCGCCGTGGAACGCAAGGATTAGAACTGCAGAATGAACAACGTGCAAGAAGCTTTACGTGGACATCTGTCTTAATTTCTTCATGACTCGTCAAAACTGATTTAAATAAAACCGACTGTGCAGCGGCTCGCCTCAGGAAGATATATTGCATGAGCTATTCGTGTGACAAATTGTACATTTCCTGGTGTAAACTTCGCTTTTAGAATTATCCGAAAAATAAAGATCGCACACATCGTTATTATGAATGATTGCTAAGACGAAACAATTAATATTCATAGTTTAGTTTGCATAGAGTCGGGCCTGTTTTACTTACAAATGATTACCGTTTGACACGTGCACTCTGGAATATCCACTCTCAGATTACATTATAGCAACGACGTAAATGAAAAATGAGTGTAAAATATTAAACGAACTTACATATATTCAGAATTTGTTATATTGTAAGTTATTGTTGCTCGTTGGCCTTTGGTACTTCAAGGAGATTGTGGTAGAAACCGCGTATCACAGGCACTGCCGCGTTACTAGTCGGAGAATATCGATACGTGTCACGTGCACGAATAAATGGCCGAGAAAAAGAGTCAAGCATCCAAAGTGTACAGCTTTGTAATTAAGTTAATGTGGGTAACGCGTGGAGATACTTTGATCCTAAACGATCTGTCATCAAATAACAGTGACGTTCGCCTAGCTAACGACTCCGATCGACTGAATAATATTCGAGTAAGAAAAAAGGAAATTATCTGTCCGTTGTTTGTCTAATTTGCAGTTACGAACAGAGTTAATGCACGTACATTGAAACGCTATTTATTCGTACACGCGAATCTCCGAGTAAATTGGAGTTTACGTAATTACGTGGATTTTCATAATTTCAAGTTCTCCGAACGATTCGATTCGGTCGTACCGGTACGATGAAATAATTTCCTAAACGATCCTGGGAGATCTTATCGAATCGTACGGTGTACATAGATCAGACGGAAAGAAGGGGAAAGCGAATAAAATGAAAAGGTGAAAACCTCTTGCGTAAGAAAGGGTCGCGAGAGACGCGAGTACCTATCTCGGAAAAATGGTCTCGCGGCATGCTACGCATAAATTTTCGCGATGCATCGTATACATATGCGCTGTTCGGAAATTCCGGAGACGTCTGTTGCGACCTTTGATTGTGTACAAATGGACCGCTGATCCGCTAGGAAAGACTTACAATTAGTCAACGTCGTGGTAGCGTCATTTGGCTCGGAATCTAAAATTTTCAGAACTCGTAAAGCCACATGTACTATTCCTGTCGTCACGAGAGTCCATACCAGTTTCGCGCAGTTTGGAGGTGCTGGGGATAACTGAATACGTGGATCCGAGTAGTGGCGAAAATGTGGAAAGCATTAGAGAGAAAGAGAAAGGCTGAGAACTGGTTTTTGCGCACTGTGGAATGTCGTGACGTTAGATATACGTAAAATTTAAATTCAGTGGCTAAAATTACCACTTTTTGGTCATGCATAGGTCTTGAAGGCGGAGATTTGATGCTGGCTGCACTTTCTTAACATTGGAAGCCTATGCAACTGGCGGTTTGTGTTTACAGCTAATAACAAGATCGAGCATTGAAAAATAAACCCTAGAGGAAACTAACACAAGCCTGAACTGGCTCATTGTTACTAAGTGTACGTAGTCAAAGGTTGCGACTGATCTTATGGCAGATGTTCATCGAATCATTTTTGCGTGTGGAGTCGTGCAGCGGTGAAACGACGCGTTTATCAGAAGTCTCGCTTTGATTCGCGACGGTGGAGATAAAACTGTGACTTGGTCACAATTAGAAAATTGCAGATCGAGAAACGAAACAATGGTCCGTATGCACGGGGCTAATATCTGTGGTTCGGTTCGCCAGAATAAAGAACGTGCAACGCTGTAGCGTCCTTTTTACCAGCATTCCACGAACGTTCTACTGAAATATCATTGTTGGCGACTGGTTTTTCGAGTGTCCTCGAGGTTGTCTTTTTCCTTTTCTTTCACCGTACGGACACGTGAACGTTCTAAAAGTTTCGGGCAACGTTTTGGAAAAGAATTAATGAATATTAAAATGGTTCGAGAGTTCAATAGTGGCCCAGGCCACGAGGTCATTAACTGTCGTCTTTTTCTCGGCTCGTTCCATGATTTTTCCATGAACTCTGTTCGGTATAATCGTTACCAGGCAAAAATTAAGTTTTAAATTTTCTTCGACACATGACTCGTTTAACTTTTAAATTACATTCGAACCTGCGGACGATGTCATCAATTTTAATGAGACCACCTAGTCGTGCGATCATGATTGATAGACATGTGCAAAAGCTTTTTCTTATTTCTCACCTATTTTGCGTCAATCATCTTTTAGACGTAAATGTTCGCCTTTGCGTTGTGCATGCAAATATCGACAATGCAGAAAAACTAGCGACACTAGTGGCTTATATCATTCAGGCAGGATAATTATCATAGACATATAAGAATAAGCCGCGCTAATGGTTCTCGAGTCTGTAAATAGAAACGATAAAAGTAAAATAGAGAAAGAGAATCATATAGATTCCCTCTGTGTCCTTGTCTAAAGACGGTTAGACAAGGACACAGAGGGGGACTATATGATTCTCTTTCTCTGTTTTTCTACTATCGCTTCGTCGGACTGCTAGCGCGGTCTGTTCTTATATGTCTATGATAATTATACGTGTGGCTTTCATCGAATGACACTTACAACGTCGGGCAACAACTTCAAACTCTTTGAGTATTACAGTAAACACGATGTATCTCCATGGACTAGCATGACTGTCATAAAATATGCATTGGACGAATTAATTCTCGATGGAACTTACCGAATCGTTAATCGAAGAAACTTTTACCAAGTATTCCAATTATTAACTAGTTTATAGGCTAATAACTGCTTTATTAACTTTTATTAACTTTTATTTAACTTCTTAACGAGATCGATAATTTAAATGGCAATTCTCGTGGACCATTTAATATGCATACGTCCGAAAAAAAGAAGAGCAACGTTCGATTGCGTAGATAAGAGATGATCCGTCATTTTGCATGGATCCGCGAACATTCAAATTTGCAATAAAAGTATGTAATTACAAAGGACCATTCTACGTGTTAGCGGGTAGACTCTCGTAGTGCAGGCCTATTGAACTCGTTAACCATCGAGGATCATATTATTTGGTATAACACATCAGATACATATAAAAAAACATCAAAAAACAAAAAAATGGGAATAAAGATGAAGCGTAGCTTTTATTATAAACAAATCAATACATACAAAATAGTAATACACAGAATATAAACGTAGTAAACAATGGAAAGTTTCTAGTCTTTAATTTAACATTATTTAAATGAAAAATATCAGCTTCTTTTTAAGAAACTTGGCAACATTCTTCATTAACCAAGTCTTGAAAATTTTTTGAGCCGTAGTTTTTTTTAGAACACGCTTGTCTGTTAATCTTGATCTCTTCGCAGGTTCATTATTTCTTAAAGTCGAAAGTAGTTGTTTGCACAAATATGTGCTAGATCCAGTGTTATTAAAAATAAAATAAATGTATTGTTATCAGTCTTGGCGGGCCGCCGAACAGCTCCGACGGCCCGCGGAACTGCATGTTTGACGTAATGTATCGATCTGCATGTAGGATGGACGATAACCTTTACGTGACAAATGGTACATTACTCGATCGCGTGAGTACGTGATACCGTGGCGATGTTCGAAGGGTTCGGCGATTGAGCGCGTTCCGCTTTGAGTCGAAGCGAAAACATTGAGTGTTTGCCTTTCGGTAAACATTCGTGGTAATTCATTGAATTGGCCAACGATTCGCGATCGAATCACCGGGCAATAATTAAGTTTTTCCTTCGTTAAGTGTATCGGCATTGCGTAAGAAGGACAAATCGTATCAGAATGTTCGTCGTTTTCATGAAAACAGGAAACATAGATACGCGACAAGCGAAACTATCTTCCGTTCTAGATTTTATCGATTCACCGTAACTGAAGCTACTCTTTAGGTTCAATATAAATGAAAATCGTTGTCAAAACGCGAATACAAATGACACCGCTGTTTTGAGCCTCATTCGCTGTCTCAACGATTACACGGGCGCTGCCAATCTTTAATAGCGTCTCTTCGATGTACGCACGACAAATTTTCCACGAATTGATTAAACTATAAACGTCACGCATCGTACTTGATGATACGCGATGATCGTTAATAGCATTAACATATTGACAAGAAAATGTTGACTAATGCCTGGCTGATCATTTCTCGCTCGTAGTTTTTCAACTCGTACAGCGAAGGCTGCAGATGTTTCGAGAGTGTTGGAAAAATTTTCCCCAAGGATCGCGAGACAAAAACGAGCGGAAACGAAGATCGGATGATCGAAAAAGCTCATTTAACGTCTCGAGGAATGACACGAGTTAGTCAAACAAGAGACGCTCTGTGTCTAATATTTTATGCCTGCTTCAATATTTAAATCCGACGAACGTGAATACTTACAATCGGCGATAAACTACGAGCTGTTTTCGCAAAACGAATAAGAAGGCGCTCTACTGTTTTGCCGCTACTTGTCGTCGACTAGATAAAGGTTTTTGCTTCAGTTTCGCGTGGCACGACGAAATTAATTTATTTTGCCAATGAAATGATACTGCTAATCGCAGTGCACGCGGACGTAAAATCGACTCGTGGACAAGAACATTAGTCCCGCGACGCGAGTGAAAGTTTTTGAACGAAAACTAAACAACGGCATGGGGCAGGTGGCGGGCAATGGACAAGGACGGAGGAGAAGAACTGGTCGCATCGAAGGTTGTATCACGATCGTAACCCCGGATGACCGCCGATTTCCACCTCCATTAACAACGATTTAACGCGAAGAATGTCGCTAATAGGTGAAGTAAACTTTTAGCTGATGAATACGCGCTGCGATATACAGATTTGAGAAGAAAACAATTTATACTTAAAGTATACTTAAATCTGACTGCATAATCGTCCAACTGGTTTCCGGTAGACCGGTAATGGAAAAATGTTCAGGCAAATCACGGTGGGAATTGACTATTCTTTTTAAATCGATTCATTTGAAAATCGGAAACATAATTATCGTCCGGCAAGAATGAGAGGAGTCCAACATCATTTTTTAAATTGATAAATGTTTCACCTAACGTAAGAACCCGCGGTCCACTGTACGTCCATGCCTGTACACGTGTAACCACGTTTATGTCCGAGTCGTAAAATTTTTTGATCGACCACAGAATTATTATTCGTCGTAATTGTTTCGAGGAGCGGCGTTGACCGGTTCCATAATATGTGAACGCGGGTTTACGATTCTCCTTCGGAAATATTGTTCAAATTTCATAATCCTAATACGAGTTCGAAGCCGATCCATCAACCTAAGAGTGATTGAGTAACGAGACAGCTCTTTCGCTTTCGATGAAAATTCGACTTTTACGTCGTTTTTTTCCAATACCGACGATCTCGAACTCTCGTTACGGTTCTTCAAGCGAATTCTGTGCTTTGCGACCTCGCAGCATCCTTCTACTGGATTTAACGGGCCTTACCAGAGTGAAATTTAAAAAAAATCGAATATTTTTTAGAAGTTTATACCTTCGAAAATATCATACTAAAATTTCAAGGTCGGATCTCAACTAGTTTTTGAGAGGCAGCCTACTAATAGTATTCATATAATATAAGTAAAATTATTTATATTTATTAAAATTAATTGTAATTACATAGTTCATTTATAGGCAAATAAATTCTTAAAAAAAATTCCCCAAATGAGCTAAATTTTAGGCGGTCACTGGTAAGGCCCCTTAAGGATGTATTGGCTATACAGTCAATCCCAAAAGTTTATGCACTTAAGCGTCTATTACAATGTTTGCACGACAAACGTGTAACTTAGAACGGATCTATTAAACTGCCTTTGCTTTACTTAGTGTAAAAATCGGTCTGATCATTAACATTGACCTGCATCTCGATTCTCGAGATTGAATCATCCACCCTGCGGCCTAAGTACAAATCTTACCGACGTGCTAGAAACGATTCCATCGTCGATTTATCTTATAACGAGTCGATAAGTAAAGTTTCCAGTCATTTAGGGAGTAGACATATAGACATATGTCCTAGGCGATATGCATACACGTTCTACCGGCTCTCGTTGGTCAATACAAAGCGAGATCATCGAGATAATCGGGAGTGCGAGGGTTCAAGGTGATCTTCCCGTAATTCCGAACGAAAGCAAACGCGTGCAGGGATTCACGCGAGACACCATTAACTACGATTAAATCAGTCCTGATCATTCATCTGGAGGACTCGACACCTTTTCCGTTAATGTCATACATGTTCGTGCCCGATCGAAAACCAGTCGGATGCTCGTCGAGGTCTCATTACTTCTTTCGGTCGACTATGTAGCTACACGCGTACCGACGTTAACCGCTGGTCCATGAACGGTCGTTCCGATTCTAATGGTCGCACGCCTGACTCGACGAAGAGAAAAGATTCTTTTCACGAAGTCTTATCAATGAGAGACGATCTTCGGAGAACGTTTCAGAAATTCGAACGAGAAGGTGAAGAAAGACAAGAAAGGTCGGAGGACCGATTGCCGCTAATAAATAACGAAACAAGTCAAGTCAATTAATCGCCTAGGAATTAATGAACGGTTCAATCAAATGACGAACCGTGCTGTTCATCCGGTGATCGATCGGACGTGAATATGTAAATGCGAAAAGATGACGTTGAATCAGTATCGAAATCGAGTGAGATTAATATGATCGATACTTACGTAAAACAAATTATGTATGTAATAAAAGATACTTTGTACTTTTGTACATACGATGATCTGTAAATCGCGTCGATCTCGACGAAAGTGGAATCAATTGAAATATGAAATTGAACGGTCAAACGTTTTTAACGATGGATCTCGTTTCGCCGGAAATGGAAGCAAGCGGCTCTCGAGCCATCGAGCGAACGAATAAGTAAATTTTGTGATCGATCGCCATGAGGTAGGAATAATAAATCGGACGCATGGTGGGGTGTCTCGCGTTGCCACTTTAAAAACAACGCCGGATGACGACGCCGGCCATGAGGACGGCTCGCTTTCCATTTGAATCCTGGGATCGCTTCTCGACGCGGCAGTCCTTTCGCGGTCGTCGTGTCCCCTTGGTCGGATTCTCTCGCGCGAATAAATCGCGGGTATACTCGCCTTCCACAGTGCCGATCGAGACTCGGTGCGTTTTCGCCTCTGAACTTCATCTTCCGCGTTTCAACCCCTTGGAATCGCACAGCCGCGCGACCGATCGAGAGTTTTCACGCGACCGGTGCAACATCGGAGATCAACATGAGGAACCCGAAGACCTCGTTGATGCTGTGCTCGTCTATACTACTGGCCGCGGCTATCTGGTTGCCGTCGTCGACGGTCCAGGCGACCACTGGCCGAAACAAGCAGACGATGTCGGAGGTACTGCCAGCGTACGCGATCACCAACTATACGGATCTCTTGAATTCGAGCAGATGTCGGACCGACATCGAAATGTTCCGCGAAGGAGTAGACCGCGGCATGTTATGGAGCATAAGAAGTTAGTAGGACGTTTATTAAGGGAACGAAAGATTTAACGTACGTTCGTTGTTTGCCGTACGTTTTACCCTCGCGATCGTTTCGTGGGCCAGACGATTCTCCTGTAACCGTGAATTGTTATGGAACTCGATGCGTCCCGTGAACTCAGGACTTATGTTCGTGCGTCGCGATTCTTCGTCACCGTCAGTCCTGTGAGACTTTCTTCGCGCGTTACACAAGAAACTAGTTTCATCGCGATGGAAAACGGCTGTACACGCTATTGCTTCGATCGCCGGTTTGTTCCCGTTCTATCTTCTACGCGGGATCAACTGTTGGCCAGCTCGTCCCTGTCCTCCGAAACACCGTGCGTTCACGCCTGGTCGTTGCCCGACCCCCGAAATGGAATTTTCCTCTCGATCCGTAAATTATGCAACCGTTCGTTTACTTTTATTTGAATAACAAACAGTGAGTCGAAAAAGCTGTTCGTGAAGTTTTTGCGAGACCGCGTGAAATGGAATTGGTTTCGCAACCGAATAAACGCGAGTTCGGGAAATCGTGGCGAAGACGCGGTAAAAATTGATGTTAAGACGTCGCGGAGTCGATCGTTCAGTAGGACGTGCTTTTCTTTTCAAGTGTTGGATGCCAGCGGGCAAACGTCTTCCGGTTTCGTCAGTGGAAACAATTTCTGGATGGGCGATCGGATGGATTGCAATTTCCTTTCCAGCAATTTAACGCTGGTAGGGTTTATGTCGAAGGAGACGCTGAAGAACAATTCCGTGTACCGGAACCCAAGGGACGAGCAGGTGCCGTTCGAGCTACACTTCTTCGTCGCCGATATTCTTCACCACAGCACTATGCAGTATCACTTATCGTTGCCGTATGAGGTGAGCAGCTCGATCGTCTAACGTTCGTACCTTTAACACTGAACCTACTACGCACCGGTCCCCGCGACCGTTCTCAAATTTGTGCAGGACCAGCTCATTCTTAATCCTCATTCATTTTTACTACGTTTTTATTAGCTCGATTTCTTGTCCGTCTGTTCGGTACGAATTTTCCAATTGATTTTGAACCAACTTCCGGATGAGCCAGAGAATTGAGATTTTAAACATCCACACAGGACTAAAGAGCAAAAATTCATTATTATTTAAGTAAAAAGAATTTTTAATACATCGCGTTTTTAAAACTGACTAAAAAGTATAAAAATAGCACTATTCACGCATCAATTATTTATTGCATGCGCTCCACGTTACTAAATATTACGAGTATTGTTTTGTAATTATTTTTTGTACTTTTCAGTCAGTTTTAATTAATCGTCCTTTTAAGTTTATAATTTAAGCGATACGAATGCTAGAGTTCGGTCGTCGTTTTATGAAAGTGGTTCATTCATCGATTCATTCAGTGACAAATTGATTGTTATCAACGTTTAAACTGTAGAAACAATCACGTTCTAAGGACCAGTCATAGTGACTGGGTACAGTAGGAACGGGTGTGGAAAAAGGGTCGGTAGGTTTAGTGTTGATGAACGAAAAGCAGATCGTTCGTTAGAAGTTTGATACCAGCGATCACGATGCGCTAATTACATTTTTAAGGATCATATACTGCTCGGGCTTTGCCTACCGGCGTCGTGCACCAAGAACGACGTAGCTACGGTTCTGAGCAAAGCACTTCGCGACGGTAATCTTCTCGTGGGTCAGCTCTATTCCACGGACCTCCAACTGATCAACGTCTCCGATTTGGTAGACGATCATCAGTGGCTGCGCGACGGATCGGTGATCACTTCTATGTACGTAAATTACGAATACCCCGTTTCGACGGAAACGAGATGAAGACCGTGACAGGGGGTTGAAATTGTTTGTGATCACCGTTAAGATCGAACCGTTGAAAACTCTTGTTGCAGAATTATTTTGTTACTGTTGTGCGTTTTGGTGATAGTAAGCACGGCATACGAAATACTGGTGATTCGAAAACGAACGCAAGACCAAAGTCGTATCCAGTCGTACGAGAACAACAACACGCCTGGTAAGCCGGTACTTATTGTTAGCCACTGCTTAAGGGGCCTTACCAGTATAACTGCCAAAAATTTAGGTCATTTTCGGGAATTTTTTTTAAAAAAAGTGTTCTATGAAATTTTTTTAAACTTTATGCAAATTATGAAAAATGCATAAAGAATTCGATTTTTTTTTAAATTTTACAATGGTAAGGCCTCTTAACAGCGACTCTCGTCGAGAGATCATAATTTCATTTCGTTCGAACGGTTGAACGTTGAACAGGACTGAAGAACGATGCGGAAGAGAAGCGCGAGAACGTTCACGAAGACTTCGTGCTCACCGAATTGAAACCAAGAAGTTCCATCGAGGAGTACATCGTGTGCTTCTCGTTGTATTCGAACATCCTGCAAATATTTGACGGAAAGACTGGAACGGACTCTCTCATGATGTTCCACAGTATGAAATTTTTTGGAATGATCTGGATCACCATGGTGCATACCGTTTATTACGGAAGATTCTATGTCGGTGAGAAGCGTCGAACGTGGATTTCGCCTACTTCCGAAAATGTTTAAACGATACGTTTTCGATCGCAGCCAACAAAATCGACGTCCTGCACATGACCGCTAGTTTCATGTTACAAATCTTAACCAACGCCACGTACTCGGTGGACACGTACTTCTTCATCAGTGGCTTCCTGTTGTCGTACATACTTTTGAAAGAGATAGAGAAGGAACAGAAGCCGAAGAGCCTGCCGGTCAGACTGAAGGATCTGGTTCTAGGAATTTTTAAACGATACATCAGGTATGCGTTCCAAGTCCTACTGCATTCGCAAGAATCAGACTTTTCCGCAAAAATATGTGACCGCTACATGAACTTCGAAGGCTTACACCTGCCTACCTGGTCGTAATGCTGCTCTCGATATTGAATTTTAATTGGTACGACAAGGTCTCGTTGTTCCCTGCGTCCGAGAACGAGGCCAGCTTGTGTTCCAAGTATTGGTGGAGGAATTTGCTTTACATCCACAACTTCTACGATTTCGACCAAATGGTAAGCGCGACTATACTAAGCGGAGCTTTACAACTAACCGCGGATTTGAACACGCAAACTAAAACATCTGCGATGTCAATTTTTAAAAAATACGAATCCAAGTCGAGTCGATGATGTTGGTTCACGAAAGGAGGTATAAACGTTTCAGTGTCTGTCTTGGAGTTGGTACCTGGCCACTGATATGCAATTCTTTATTTTCGGCACGCTCCTCATGATGGTGTTGACCAAGTAAGTTCGTCGAATCGGTCGTCGCCGTTTAGACCTGACCAGTCAATCGTTCCAGATATTACAACGTCGCCGTGGGGCTAGGCGCGACCACCATCCTCGCATCGATACTGTCAACCGCCTACGTGGCTTACTATTTGAACTACGTGCCCATGTGAGCATACGGGATATATCGAAAATAGTTGATCGCTCGACGTCTCCATGAATGTTACACTTATTTCCCCAGGTTGGACCAACAGTTGGGAACGTTGACGTTCTTATACATTCGACCGTGGACCAGAATCTCGCCTTACTTGATGGGAATGGGCACAGCCCTATACCTTGTAAAGCAGAACTACAAATTACATCTGTCCAAAGTAATTCGCTCGCGCAGCAAGCACTTCAATTTCGAGAATATTTCCACGGCTATTCATAAGAACACCGAACTGATCAGCATGTGCAAAGTACACGAACGATACCATGTATTCTTATCGATGTTACGTTTCAGAAAGTCTTACTCGTTGGTTGGACGTTGGCGATACTCTGTAATTGTTCGATACTGTTCGGTCTCGTAGACAAAGACCTATCTTCTTTCTTAAGCATTTTGTACGTATCTGTGACGAGAACAGCCTGGGGCCTTGGTATAGCCTGGTTGGTACTCATGTGTATCACGAACCACGGTGGTAAGCAAATCCTCTTAATTTTGATATTCTTGACGCGATAAAAAACGTCGTCGGCGTGTACCACCGGTGGCTCATGTTTGGACACGTTGATCAACCCACCACCTCTTTAATGTTCTTACATTTACAGGTATCCTGAACAAATTCCTGACGCTGCGCGCATGGGTACCACTCGGTAGATTGACGTACTGTGCTTATCTCATAAACCCCTTCATTATAGTTTCGCTCCATAGAGCCAACAGTTACTCTTTGTACATCGACGTCTTATCAGTTGTAAGTGCAACGACAGATTGTATTTGTATCATGGTCAGAGCGTGACGTTTGTAAAACATTTGTTTGTGAACAATTATTCTGTCTTGACTGTTCCGTCGCTTATCTGTTCTCAGGGTTCTATAGGCCTCGGAGTCCTTCTAGTTACTTACGTTTGTGCCGTCTGTCTATCCTCGTTTGCGGAAGTGTCGTTCATACGAATATTGCGGATTATCAATAGAGGAAGCAGAATGAAATAAATGCTTGCTTGGAGACGTTTCTAAGGGTTTTAATGAACGCGAAGCTCTCGAAGACACTCCATTCCATTGTCCACGTGTTTCGTCGTGTTAGAAAACGTTTGCACCTTTTTGTCTTTAAATTTTCAAGGAAGGAAGATCGATGGTTTGAAAGAGACAGTCGCTGCAAATGTTCTTTATATTCTTGTTCTTTCGTCAATGAGCGTTTTGTACATAGCGAAGTGAGTTTGACCGATATCGTGCACTAGCTCGAGCGGGGAGAGAGGAAGTATCACGTATAAATAACTATAGACCGCTGAACGATGAAAAGGAGTCCTTACTGTGCTATGAATGAACAGGGGAATGTATCCTCGGTGGCCCCGGTGACGCCATCGTTCGATTCGCTCGGCTGGCTTGTTCGCGGAGCGCTTCCTGGTGCTGTTTCTCGAGCTGCTCTTTCGAGACCAGAAGTTCCCTCGTTCGCTGGTATACGGGATCCTTCGATTTCAAGAACATGTGGGAATAAATGCGAGGCCAAAGAAACAACGACCATGGATGAGTCGGATTCGTCTCTGCCTAAATCGTCTCACATACCTGTTGCCGCATACTCGGATTCCATCTGCAATATAAACTTTTCCACGGCTTGATGTATCTCATGCTGGCGATCGGCATCGGAATGACCTGATAATTGGGATGGGTCCAGTACAACGGGTTTTGATACAACGACAATTGACTGTTGGTGTAAGACCACAACGACACGGTCTTCTGTTTCACTTGTTCCTGAATTCTTTCGCGTTCGCTGTACAGACAATTGTAATTAATAAACGCGGAATACTCGATATAAGAATGTGCGATGTACCTGCTGAATAGAAATGTGCCAAATCTACAAGAGTACAAGTGATCGAGGATAGTAATTAAGAAGTGTTCGTTGAACTCGAACGCATTGGGAAACAGACGACTTATTTGCCAGACGCAGTCCATGAACTGTAAGAACACCGGAGATCTGTCCGCGTCGCTGTGGTGTTCGTCGCCGTGGCCGATCCTCTGAAACGAATCACCAGTTGATCGATCGACAAGCGTAAATGAGATCGCGCAGCGCATACCTGTTGAAACTTGTGACCAAAACTGAGCCATTCTTTCTCTATAAGCACTTCAAAACCTTTGATAGTTCTGTAATATGGATCTAACATTAACATGGCGAGAGCTGTAAGCTGTAAACAGTTATGTATACGTATGTTAAGGGTATATTTTACGTGAGAAAAAGATTCTATTCGTCCTTTCGTAATTACCTGCGCCGTCCTGTCCCAACCGTCGGAACAATGTACCAGCACCGAAGTCTTGTGGCTCTCGACTTTGTCCACGATCTTCAGCGCGCCCGCGAGTATGTACTTTATGTGCTTCAACCAAACAGTCGACTCTATCCCCGAGAACCATCTAGCCTCGTCGATTTGCGGGAAGCATAACTCCTTCAGTTTCCTGAGACTCTCTCTCATTACATGTATGTTGTGGATATCGAGGAACACGAGTTCCGCGTTTTGATAAGCGTCTTCGCTCTCGTAACCGCCGCCCTTGGCTTTGTTCGCAACCGCATTCGGCATCGGACGGGCGTCCATGATAAACAGCTTGTGACTTTGGGCGTTCGCATCCATTATCAACTGAACGTATCGCTCGTCTTCGCGGCTACGCTTCCCGCCGACGCCTACCAGCGGTTGAGCGCAACGAGTTATCGTTGCCTGGCTCTCCGGATGGATCCACGAAAGTACGGGAAGCCTCCCTCTGCTTCGAAAGGCTGCCGACGCCTGCAAGTCTTCGTCGGTCGCTGCCGCGGGTACCGCCCATACGGCTGGATAACTGTCGCATATCGAATACGTGTCGTTTATTTTCGTTATTTTCCACATGTCGTTGTTGACACCCTACGAACGATTCGTTGTTAATGAGTCTCTTCGTACACACAGCAGGGAGAGTACGATCATACGCGTTACCATTCGTTTTAACTCGGCTATGGGCTCGTAAACGTTCCATCCGTTCTCAGGAAACGTCTCGGAATACTCGAACGCGAAAAGAGGTAATTTATGGGACAAGGGAAACGAATATTGTTGGAGTTTCTCGAAGACGTCCCTTCTGGAATGATTCTCCTGTTTATGAGCGAATTTCAGTGTCCTCATGTCCTTACAAAACACTTCGATCCCGTAAGAATTTTCACCCTTGCTGGACGCACCGCCGACCTTCTCGATTCTACTGACAACGCCCAAGGGTACTTCGACTATGTATGGCGTCTCACGGTCGACGCTCCGAAAATGAAGCTTGTAATTTGTTATACTAAGAATGCCCCTGACCGGTCCTGAGTAAGGACACACGTATGTCACCTCGTGAGCGATTCCTTGCACACGTTCCCCATTTAAAAGCGGTGGGCCTGCTTCTCCGCTGGATAAGTTCTGCGAGATAACAGCATACGAGTCAGTCGTTAAGTAAATAAACATATATATTTAATCGAGATTATCTACTGGAAAAAGTAAAAGTGACGAAACACAAACGCTGAACTAAGGAGTAGACCAAACGGGTAAAACCGAAGGGTTTGCTTGAAATAAAATCTGTTTGAAAAAAAATTCTGGTAATGAGTAAGCGTTTAAGGAAAACGAACCAAAATGAACTACGTCAGTTTCTGTCTCTGTGGAACTCACTTTTACTTGATTGTCTTTTCTCGCTTCTAAAGCGGACACGATATTATTGTCTGTTGAGGTAGAACTTGAGGAAAAGCTTTTAGAATGCGATGCTTTATCCCAACTTTCCTAAACAATTGCAATGCTCGCATACAGTTGGGTTCAACCTAAACGTCAAACAGACCTAAGTGCAAAGATATAACGTAAAATTCAATTACCGATTCTTGACCTATCTTCGAGTTGAGAGAACTGCTCTTGCTGTCAGAGTTGAGAGAATCGGAACTGGCATTTTTCGAATTGTTTTGCTCCACATTTAAAAGTTCGGCACTACCTCTCTTCTCCATGATTCACAATTTCTGACTGTTTCTGACTTGTATGTATATCTTTTATCCTCTTCCTTCTTATCCGTCTTTCTTCTGTGCGTTCGTGGTCTGTGAGGTCTGTCTATACCGTGGACGCTGCACGCACTGTGTATGCGAGCACGATCTGCGTGTATGCGCATGGGAATAATGTGCTAACCTATACCCGAAAGATTAAGGTGCATTCAAGATACTCTATAGTTCAGTAATAAAGCGAATACGTGATGAAAGAATGGGACCTGCTAAAAATATGATCCCCTGTACGATAACAATATTTCTTGTCCTTTGAGATTCAAATCGTGTGTAACAATGTGAATGAACGATCTACATGGTACATCGGTACATGGTACATCAGCATACATCAGTACGAAGTAACATCGGAAGAGAGAAAGGTGTCAGAGATTCTCGTGTCATAATTTATTTTAATTTTTTAATGATAGACGATACAACACAATACGTATGCGACCACGTTCTGGATCTTTCATATTGTGTAAACTTCATAGCTAGTAGACTCGTATTTTTGAACGTTCACATTATGAAACTTGTTTGTACCGTTTATTACAGTTAAATAAATTGGACGGAGTAATGGCAATATGAAGCTGTATAAGTTGATAGTTCATCAGAAGACCTTCAGCGAGGAGGATCTGATAATCAATCCTAATCCCGGTATAAAGACTGGAGATGTCGTCGAAATTTATCACCCAGAAGTCGAGTTCAGTCGCCTTCTTCTTCAAGTCACTTCCTTCAAGGAAGATCTACAAGGCCGCGAAACGATCAGCGTGGAGAATAACGTAGCGACTATGTTCCAGTTAAGAACCTTCGGAGATGTGTACATGAACGTTGTTAATCCGGTTGATGTAGCTTTGGATTCTGTCGAGCTTACCTTCAAAGATCAGTATCTAGGCCGTAGTGAGATGTGGCGTCTAAAAAATAGCTTGGTAGATCTTTTTCCTTGTATCTCTGTTATAAACCTGTGAACGTTTGTCATTCGATAAACGTACGTGGTTTTCGCAGGTAAACACTTGCGTATATATGAACAAAAAGATCGAGTTTTGCGGAGGCAGTATAAGATGCCAAGTATACGAAATGTGGTCGCAGGGAGACCGAGTCGCTTGCGGTGTTATCACTAATGACACAAAAGTAGGTACTTGATTATTAGAAGTTAAAGCTGATTTTATAAGAGTATATTTTCAGGTCGTATTTCGTTCCTCGACAAGTATGGTTTATCTGTTTATTCAAATGAGTTCAGAGATGTGGGATTTCGATATTCACGGTGACTTGTATTTCGAGAAGGCGGTCAATGGTTTCTTAGCAGATTTGTTTCAAAAATGGAAAAAGAACGGTAGCAATCACGAAGTAACGATAGTACTGTTTTCAAGAACATTTTACAGTGCCAACAGCTTGGAGGAGTTTCCGAATCATATGAGAGAATGCTTGCAACATGATTATAGAGGAAGGTTTTACGAAGATTTCTACAGAGTAGTGGTACAGAACGAAAGGTTCGAAGATTGGAGCAACGTGTTGGTACAACTACGTAAACTGTTCACGGACTACCAAAAGATCGTGTTAGAGTATCATCAGAAACCAGGTGTTGCCATTCCAAAAGCAGTGAACTCGACAGCGGCTCAAGGCAATTTTTTAGAAGTTTTGAACATGTCCTTAAATGGTAATGATTAGGCACGCACGTTATACAATGAATTTGCTACGAAGTACATTCTCTAATCTAATTTCCTTATAGTATTTGAAAAACATTATTTAGATCGTAGTTTCGATAGAACTGGTCAACTGTCGGTAGTGATCACACCTGGCGTCGGCGTTTTTGAAGTTGACAGAGAATTAACGAACGTCACAAAACAAAGGATCATTGACAACGGAGTTGGTAGCGATTTAGTGTGCGTCGGAGAACAACCGTTGCACGCAGTGCCACTGTTAAAGGTATCTATAGTCGAATGATGAATCGCCATTGAAGAAACTAAAATATAATTTAATTGTAGTTTCACAATAAGGATGCGTCCATTAACGTACCCGACGACTACAGCATGCCACATTGGATTAATCTCAGTTTTTATTCGACAAATAAAAAGATTCCCTACTCGACGTTCATACCCCGCATAAAGCTTCCTCAAAGGGTATCGAAACAAACGACAGAAACCGGGAAATTGCAGTGTAACAAAAACAAACTTTTACAAGAGGATACGAAAGAATGTTTACACAATACTTTATTCGACTACGATGCGTACGATGCGCAAGTTTTTCAATTACCTACAGTTCATACGTCGAGGTAAGTTCAACGATTAAAACTGTGATTATAAAAATACTAATTAGAACGTGCTACGAGCAGTTTGCAACGAGTTACAACGAGGACTAAGAAGACGAGCGTTGCAAGCATGGAGACGCACAATAACGCACACATACTGAAACTACTGAAGAGGAAGTTATCAGATCCCGACATACATCATCCACCACCGGATTCACCTCCGGTTGCGTCTAGGAGTGCAGCGATCTCGATACCGTCCAGGACGGACGATGTTCCTAGCAACGAATCTAATGGAGAAGTTAATGGTACGCGCACATATTTTCCGATCTGATGAAATATGTTTAATGATCGTGTTACGCAGAGTCAAGGATATCGGTGAAGAGTGATTTGACCGATTCAGAAATATCGCCACCGTTTAGACCAGTCGTCGGTAGCGCCGGAAGTCCGACGAATGTGATATCTCAACCTGCGAGCATCAGGCCTAGTCGAGCACTCATTAATCCTTTTGATCCATCCCACGTTACGATCAAACTTACTAGCAACAGACGGAGATGGACCCATATTTTTCCGAAAGGTAATATTCGACAACGATGTAACGTCGAATCTCATATACGATCAACTGCTTAATCACAATGTAATTCCAGGACCGACTGGTGTGCTTATACAGCAACATCATTATCAAGCTGTGCCGACTCAAATGTGTTCAGAATCACAATCCGACGCTATTTCCACCTTAAGTGGATCTCCCACGGATCATAGCGATATCGCTAACTCGAATCACTTTCATGATCGTTAGTATGCTACATATATGTATATGTAAATTACTTGTTATTACGTTAAAACTGTTATCTGTATAGATTCAAAGAATAGTCGACAGAGATTAAATCTCTCGCTGTCGAGCGGTGACAAAGGATTACATCCGACATCTCCCGTAGGGAATAAGTCTCTAACTTTGTTATGGGGTGCAACCGGTGAACAGGAGTGGACACCAGCGCTTACGACAGGTTTGCATATGTTCTATTCCATCGAGAGAAATGTTGAGATACGAGTATAGCTACTGGCAATAATATTTGATAACACGTTCAAGTAACAATTTTAGTTGTATTACTGTTATGAAGTGAGATTGAACTTTGAAGAAAGAATTTTGAAACAAATTTCCAGTGCTCAACGAGTGTTGTGTGATTAAAGACATTAGAGAACCAACGATCGAAATACATATAATGCTTCTTGACAAAGCTCAAGAATAAAGAATGTAGGTGTTACTCATTCATTTGATAAATTCTGTTTTCAATTGGTACTGAGAAGGACTCGTAGATACGGTAGAAAATGCCATTACTTCGAAGAATGAAAATAGTTGATAGATACCTTCAGAGAATGTTGATCTTCATGGAGAGATGAATTGAAAGTTTGACACACGATCGCATAATCACCATTCATATGAAATATTTTCATTCTCGAACATGTTTCACATTTATTTTTGAGACTCACCGATCATTTATATGAATAATATTATTACATTTATTTCCATGCTATGGTACGTCTTTATGGGATGCAACGCTGGACGCATTGACGCGTGTATGATGTACAACTATGATGTCACATTAAACAGCAATCATAGGTCAGCGCCATACGTTAATTGGGGGTTGATTCGGTTATGGTACACATTTATTTTAGGATATTCAAGTTTTAACAGTAATTTGTTTCTTAGCTCCACAGTTTCTTTTTCTTATTACTCTATGCATGTATGTTCTTTGTTGCAAACAAGTAGCCTTCATTCTATACCAGTAGCAGTGTACTGTGTATTTTCTTATTGTTACAAATTATTTATACACGTACGACAAATTTTTTCTTATCACTTTGTATCCCATGAAAAATGTTTGCACCGTTCAAAATTCTAATTTCTTCCTGGTGATCATCTTTGTACACTTTCACAGACTCTTCGAACGTTATCTCATCTGCTTCGTATCTCGCTTTGATCATTGTCTTCGCTAACTCTTAACAACAAGTATTTGTAACATTCCATAGAACTTATTGTCAAAGTACGATAGTTCGGTTCTTACCTGAATTCAGCCATTCACTTCCTCTTTCATCACATTACACGTAGGAATGTATACGTAGTCAAGTAAACACCATTGATCAATCTGATATTGCTGCTTTAAAAAGAATTTCTAACGAAACACATGACACGAATCGTCAATATGAAGCATATCTCGCGGTGCATGCTGTAGTACTTAGACACGATCATCTTAGATTCCATCTACTGATACTAGATACTAGATACATATCGTGATATTAATATGAATCATTATCTCTGTCTGCTGGGATGCGTGCACAGTATTTGCTATCACTTCGCAAAAATCTATTGTACACTATATTTATTAATTGCTACGACTTAAATTTAGTAGAGAGACTTAGCTGTTATACGAACTTTAACATAACGTATATCGTTCATCTGCTGTGACACTGATAAAAGATTATTTTGTGGGAAACGACCCACAGACGTTGACCCTTACGTTTCTATCCCGAATTAAAGCAAACGAACGATGTATCGAATAGATCGTCTAGTCTTCAGTTTCAGTAGTCTGATATACAAACTGCACTTCTTAATTGTCAAAATATGTACATACGTGTGTACATATTCTTCGCTTTATCTTTTAGGTGTTGACTGGAAATCATTGACAATCCCAGCATGCTTGCCTATTACCACGGACTATTTCCCTGATAAACGGAGCCTGCAAAACGATTACGTTGTATCGGATTACAATTTATTACCCGACGACGTTAACACTGATTTTGCACAACAACGGGCGATATACAAAAAACCTTTGACAACCGTCGAAGTGTTTAAAGAGCTCGTGTCGCAACGATTAGCTCAGGTATTCTGCTAATTAGTTCATTGAACTTCGATCATCTTTTCTCTTATACCACTCTTTGTTTGATCAAGGGATTTCAATTAATTATTTTGCCACAAACTAATAAAAATCAAAGCAACACGCCTGGCAGCAGTGCGGTGCCTACGATAAGTTCTGTGATGCGTGGGCGACAGACAGAATCAGAGCCGAGAGAGGAATACTTACTGAGCATCGGGAGGATATTCCATAAAATATCACTGTTCGATAATTCTATAACCGTGACGAGATATCGACCAAGGTAAGAGATAGAGCAGTGAATTAATTCGCATAGTACGCAACAGACGTCTGACACGCAAACGTTTTATGTCTTTTTACAGACACCCTTATCCTCCATTCAATATACATTATCTCTATCGATTTCATGCGCCCCATCACGATACATACGAAGTGTCTTGGGTGTCTTTTACCACGGAGAAACTTGAAAACTACAACTGGAATTACTTGGATCATTATATCTGTACCAGGGGTCATACCGATTTCGCTTTAGTAGAAGTAAGACATACAATTCTTCGCAACGGATATCGTTTTCTCAGAATAACAAAATTGTTGTTCATTGTTAGGCACTGAAATACTGGAGGTTTCGCATTTTCTTACTCCCTTTACACAATTCGGCGACTCGAAAATTTTTAGAAGGCTCGACACGATGCGACATATACACACCTCTCACCGCCTCTGAGCAAATATCTCTCTTGGACGGATTTCTACGGTTCATCGAACAATATCTAAACAAGATACGACGTCCGAATCCGAACAAAAATTGGGTAATTTTTTTAACAACAATTTTATAACGATGTAAACTAATGTTGCGGTTCATAGGAACCGATATAAGTAGGTATAGAATATAGGTCAGAGAGGCGTTGAGTAAACTACAACGAGAATGCTTGAATTTTTATCTTTTCAGTTTGAACAATTTTTACGGTTTTTTTTTTTAAACGAATTATGCTACATTTTTGCATTCCAGAAGATGAATGTCGCATGCCTTATGTACAGTGCCTAAATAACGAACAGTTTTCGAATCTCTCATTACTTTTGAGATATCAATTGTTCGATAGAATTTGTGTAACTTTGTATTTATTTCGCAATTTCCATTTTGCAAGTCTTTTGTGTAGTGCCATTGTATTAATATAGCGTGTTCCTCAACGATTTATTAAACACGTAGAACATTACGAACATGAAGATTGATTCAGATTTGAGAAAGACAAAGAGCACAATTTTTTTTACACGCTTATTTGACAACTGGTATTTCACCTACGGTATAACATTTTTAAATAATTAAAAACAACCGAACTAATTATCTTCGAGTAACACTTCTGAAGCAGTACCGTAGTTAACGGGTACAGAATATTATAACACACATGAACAATGTACAGATAAAACATACGTAGAAACGAACGAATGGAATGTTAGACAATGGGTATTTAGCACGATATGTTTCAGAATCCTCCAACTCTAGGTGGTGTTTCCCAGAGAGATCCCGCCTCTCACTTGACCAGGCGCAGGCACAGCACGAGCCTGATAGTCCTCACTAACCAGGTATATCCTTCGCATCCTGTAGCCTCGATATGCTGATCCAGGTTTTAACGAATTCACTCTCGCATCTCTCCATCTGTCTCAGTATGTATTTTATACTTCGCCTCCTTCGGCGATTAATAACGACGGCCACGAGACCCAGACGTACTTTTCTTTTTGCATACCATCTTCCAATCAGTATGCTAGATCTCAATGAAAAGAGTCAGATACGTTCGGACAGCTTACACAACGTGTTACACGATGAATGCAACCATGCTTAACATCTGCCTTGAATGCGCACATAATTTTTAGCAAGCTTTTGTGTAATGCCGACGTTTTATTTACAAGTCTCTCCTTCTCTTTGTCACGGTCGTGATAACGCTCCCTCGATACGGATTCTTAACAGCGATGCTATTTACAGTTAAACAAAACCAGAGATAATACTTCTTCATGATCACGAGCTTCTTCATTACATTTACAATTACCCATACTTCTTCATCATGCTTTTCAGACCAGTCTAGTTGGCAACTCTCCCTTCCGGGAGCGGCTCGGAAGCAATCGTCTACCAGAGAAACCGAGACCAAGGTTTGAATACGCTTAGATTGACGATTTCGGCACTGTTGCTTCTTTTTGGGCAAATGTAATGGTGTAGCTTTGCGGCCTCTGTTTGTCTTGCCCATCGAGGGTCTATCGAACATTTGTGCTTTCACGATTTATTATATTCCTTTGCTTTCGTGCGCTACGTCTAGCATGAATATTTTTCAATCTGCATTTTTATCCGAAGAGATAAATATTCGACGAGTTCAAACTGTTTTTACATATATTTACAGGAGTTAAATCCATCCGAGTTAGTGACTGTCTAGCATTCACGTGTTAGCATTTTTTTTACACTACGTGATACATTAGAGTATCGGAGCTTGGAATCAGTGAATTAGATGCATTTTGAAAATCAACGAATGCACATCTGCATATTCTGTAGAAGAAGGTGACGATAACAAGTATATGTGCATGTCTATAGGAATCGTTGGGTAGCAGTCGGAGGGAAGTTTACGGTTTAAATGAAAATCTCAAATCATTGAACCATTTCATAATTTGCTTGGAAACATGCTTTTAGTCTCGTGACGATCGCAGAGGTAATTCGATGCGTTATATTTCTGGAGGGTTGTGGCCGGAATAGAGAACGCTGGAAGGAAGTGTACTCGTGAATAGAGAACGATCTTTGTACATACTGCCAATTCTGTACTTTTCAGCTGCTTTCATTCTTTTCAATCAAACGTAACGATAAGGCGCAGAGCATTTGTACCAATTATTTAATAGAAAACAGATTAAGACGTTGTAATTCTAAGGTATATACGATTAGACGACCGTCGTACGAATGCTCTGCACGGTAGAAGGTATTGGTAGTGAGTGAGGGAGTGACGGGGTTCTCTGTACAGGAGAGGCATGTAGTGAATACCGCTGCGACTGCCCGCACGTGCCTCGACACTCCTCGCCACGTGCCATGCAGGTTGGTTTTATTCCTTTCAATTTCTTTAATTCAACTTTCGAATTTCAATGATCGCCGCTAACGGCAAAGTATGCGTGTACATCCCGAAGTTACCGAATTAATACAATGTTCTGAAACCTCATAGTCTCTTCATACTCAAACTTACCTTCAGGCCGCTACCGCGCCTCTTGATACAGAAACGTCGGTTCCATCCTACTAGTTTTATGTACATGCATATTAATTAAACAAACTTTTTCTTATATTTTTGTTTGGAGAAAAAAACGCAACTGGTAATATGCATAAAGACCTTGTCGCTTTCACATTGCAATCTTAGACATTGCTTAATCTTTCGAACGCTCTGTGTTTCTCTATCGTTTATCGTAGTCGACTGACGAAAGCAATGCGTGATCGTTCCCTTTCTCTTTACTAGATCAGGATCAAAAGTGATGGACAGGGGACGGGTCTCGCCAGCTAGCGAAGCTGTGTTACCTCTTGCGCTGGAACAGCAGCAAGATCATTTCGATTCTAACGACGACAGGTATAATGATTCGCAAATTATTTTTCAATGATTATTTAACTGACGGTCGACCTTTGTCAACAGTACGAGTACAGAATTGACGAAGTTGAAGAACACCGTGTCCAACAATGAAATTCTAGAAGCGATGAAACATCCGCAAAACGGTGTAGGATTTCTTACGCAGCATCCGTCTCTCCCGAGTCAAACGTTTGTCAGTGCAGACGCGGTGCAATGGTTAAACAATCACATAGAGGGGGGAGTATCGGTCGAAAAAGCTATCAATGTTATGAACGTAAGAACCCTTGTTCACGTACGTACGTAGATTAGAAATCTAATCTGAATTGTATTTGAATATTTTTAACACAGGGGATGATACAGGACAAACTGATATGTCATGCGTCCGGGGATTTTTCGAAGCCTTTTATTCTAGGATTCTATCTGTATCACATAGTACAAGATAAAGAGAATCAAAGAGGTAAAAAGAAATACTTGTTCTTGATTCTTCCAGCAGGAGCGATTTTAAAAATGAATTTTTTAATTCCTAAAAGCTGGAGATTATTATTCCCCTCTCGGCGATTTACAAAGCTTTGAGAACGAATGGGTAGAAGTTGAAATAAAAGCACCGAAGGGTTGGTGCGAGCCTACTTCTCCAGCTTCATTTCCACCGATCACAAACCCCATAACGATACTCAACAACGAGACTGTGGATGAATCGAACGTGCCATCATTTCTCAGAGACGATTTAATCGCGCTCGATTCCGCTGAATGTCAAGGTAATCTCAATTTATTGTACTGTCTTAAAACCTTTCAAGGAATTCGCATTATACCGGTTTCATTCCTTTCAGTTCCACCTTACAAGCATACTCATTTAGACATAGATATAAACAATAGAAGCGACAGAATCGAATGGGGTCATTTAAGATATCAGTCCGTATACAAAGTGGATCACTCATATGAACTCGTAATGCAGTGGGTAGCATCGTCCGGTAGTATAGTTGCTGAACTCGTAAGTTCATTGTCATTCTATGCTGTCTTAAGATAAAATTCCTCCCTTACACTTGAATTACACTAATTTACACTAATTTACAAGATATTCGTCTGGCAACGTAAGGCACAAATGTTTGGAATTCAAATGGTTCCTATTCCCAGCGATCTACTAGCCCTGCCGTTCACTTTGAAGAGCGATCCTCTAAGAGGGCCTATTTTTATAACGTTAAATATGGAATGTCTCACTGCAAACAAACAACACCTTTTCGAAGGTCTCTCATCGAATTCCAAATAAGTTCAAACATTGAACTCTGGAGAGGTGGATCATTAATTAATTATCGATTGCAGAATTTCAAGAAGAAACTCACGCGCAAAGGCTCTTTCTATTTCAAGAGGCAATTGTACAAAGATTCGGCTTTGTCCCGTGTCTGATAGAAAGTACCGAAAGCGATCATCAATACGTTCACATGACTGGCAATGCATTTATACTGATACATCCTACGACAAGTACAAAGTCGCGTCCTCGTACTGCGACCAATATCGTGAGACGAAACACGGGACAGAAAGGTTACCCGATTCATTCTGATCAGAGTCTGTCCAGTCCCCACGAAGCTTACATTACGAGACACGTTAGCGGAAAGAATAAAGATAATTTCAACAACGACAAGAGGGTAAGCATCTCTGGCTTGTTCGAGGGTGTTAACAGTCGCGAGAGTGATCTTTTTGTGTACGCAGATAGGATTTTTATGGTCATGGAATCACATGCTCAGTCGAAAGTGGAAATCGTCAACTACGCTAGCTGGCGATGAATTGTTTCAAAAGAAACTGATTCAAGACTTCAGGCATTTTTGCTCGAATGGGGACAATAGAATGAAGCAATTTTGGGAATCTTCTTGGGAGATCAAAGAGAGGTCGTATACAAAAGCGACGTAAGGTAGAATAAATAGAAATCTTATAAATTTGCATTTTAATTGTGATAATAAGAAATTTGTTCGGGCACTATCAAAACGACCTCGTTTAAATAAATTAAGTTTAAATTGTTAAGGAATAATTTAAAATATGACATACACTTGTGATATAATTATTGTCATAACAAGAATGTATACAAAATTGAAGATATTTCTGGACGCTTAGAAAAGATTATATAAATGAGTTCGAAGTAAATGCAGTGGTATGTACATATTCCGCGTCTACTTATTTCTCGCATAAGGCATTTCTTGTTTCTATGGAACTAGTAATTATAAATTTCTAATTTTTGTTATCAACATATGTATTTATACATTTGCGGAAAGAAAATACAATTATATTGAAGCAAAATAATTCGTATTTTTAGTTAACCGAATACCTCTAAATTAATCTAATAACGAAAAGTGCTCTGTTCATTTAATCGTATCATAGTCTCAAATTAAGATAATATTAAGATTACGTTATCAGAACATTTTTTACACACACGAACTAGTAATGAATATTAACATAATATATTATTAACACTTTAATTTTACGAATTTAATATTGTACTTTCATTATCTTAATGTCATTTTGTGCGCTAGACGATACGTCTCAATTAAAATATTACAAAATTTCGAACAGAAAAGATCACGTTGCGCATTGAGAATAGTTCATCGTTTATAGATGTTCGTTTGGTCGATTCATTTTCATGTAAAAATAATTCGTACCTTAATATAAGCGTACATACCTAATCTAGTTAGAAAATTCCTCTGGAGGGAGGCGTCGCAAAGTATTTTTTGTTTTTCCTCATGAACGTTCGACTGTAACAAAACACAGATATGAAATGTAACTGAAATACTGAAACACTTAAACGGTGTAAACGGGAATAAGATTCGAACCTAGAAGTAAGTGGAGTATTGAAGAAGCCGCGGGAAACACTGCGCTTAAGTAACGATTCCTGGGACGGCGTGTGTTGCAATTCTCCGGTTTTATGAGCGCCAATGTGATTCAGATTCTCAGGATTAACGAAATTTGCCCAGTAATCCGAAGGAATTTTCAGCAGATTTTCTACTATCTGTGAAACATTAAGAAAGTATTTTTAAAGAACTGCTGAGGTTCGGATTAGTTTCTTCATTACGATACTAACAGCGACTTGATTACTCGTCTCCGAAAGAAGGGAGGTAGGCGAAGGTTTTTGACAACTGTATCCTACCAGCGTAGGCCCGAAAACTTTCGCCAAATTGCTGATTGGCATTTTGCATTCGGGGCTACTCGATACTCGTTGCAAATGTAAGACCAAAAAGGCGAGCGTATCTCTGTTAGGCTGAGGCAATTCGGATATCGCTTGATACAAAGCTGCGTCGGCGTCTTGCTTGTCGGTGATGGTAGTGGCTCGAACGAAGTCCGCCCACAGTCCGACAGTGATCAGCGGTTCACGCAACGATCTCAGGAAGTCTTTCAGAGTGGAACATATGGTAGGTATGTCGACATCAGAGAGATTGGGGGCTCCTTTGCCTTTGAGGAACTTCTCTTTCAGAGCTTTTACCTCTGTCGAACCACCGTTCACTCTGTATAATCCCTGTTCACCCATTCCTCTTAACTCTACCTCGTTGATGCAATGAACGACTAACGATGGGACCATGGGTGGAATCATGGGGGTATAATCCGCTATTGTCCCCGATGAGCCGCGTAAAGTCGGAGTATTTCCAGTGGGCACGCATGGCAACGGTACCAAGTCTCTGCATTCAGTATGAGCCGTGGCTCTACAATCTTTACACTTCAGAGCTACTTTTCCGAATCGAATTCGCTTGTCACAAGGTAAACAAACTTCCGGTTTGATGACTGTCTTCGCTATGAAACTGTGTCCCCTAGCAGATTTTGTATTTAAAGTGTATCCACCTATGTTCGGGCTGGGTTTAAAGACACCCTCAGAGTCTGATCCTGACGTGAGAATCTCCATTTTCGGTGCAGAAGGCGCAGTATCTATCTGTATTTCATTCGTGTCGACCGGAGCCAATTTCGATTTGCTTCGATCACCGCTCTTACGCCTTTTACGCGAGCTGTGCAAAGGACCCTGTGGGTCCATGTTCTCGTCACCGGGTATAGCTTCGATCACTGAAGAAGCGGTGATATTACCCTCCTTAGGCATAACTACTGTAGTCGTAGCTACTATTCTATCAGATGTATTTAATTCCGCAACTTTTTGCGTTGTACTACGTCGTTTCTTTGTGGAATATTCACCGCTTGGCCTGTGCTCCTTCCATTCACGTTTCTTTTGACTCTGTTGAATCATTGCACTAACATCTAAATCATCTTCCGACTTTGAGAAGCAACTCAAGTCGCTCAAAATTGAGCCAGTGGAGTCCAGCTCCGCTATAGTATTTAATCTGAAAAAACAGCAATTACTTAATGTAATAAATTAATTCAAGGAAAGTGTTGATCAGTTCTTATAAAAAGAAAACTTACTTGTCATTTTGATGTACATCTTTTACGTGTATGTTACTATGACGTCCATTTAACGTAGTGTTATTTAAGAATTGTAATTTTTCACGAGTTTCATTATTCAAGTTCCTTCCACCGTCATTAAATAAAAGATCTCTGACCAAGGCAATTTGTCTCTCCTGTAAGGAAAGATGATCGATGAAAAACCAATGACAAATACATTGAAAGTTTTTTAACAAGAAAGTTGTTTTAAAGGATTTACCAAGGAGTTCCTCTGATCTTCGACGGCTCGTCTCCTCTTCTTCTCCTCATCCAGGAGTCTTCTGGCATGACTCAATTTTCTGTCTAAATCAGCTGCTTCTTGATGAGCCTTTTCCAAGGCAGTGTGAAGACGTTGGCACTCTTGTATAGATGCTAACCATTTCTGTCTCATTTCCTCTTGATTTATTGCAAACTTTAAGAATTCTATACAGAAACAAGATACATTATAAGCTGTTTTCCTATTTACATTAGATGTTAGGCTAAACTTCCTCCAACGACCATCGAAGAGTTAGGTGTAGTATAATACAAACCTTCTTCGCAAGCCCCGTTAATGAGTACATTCGCACATCGAACCACTTCATCGTGGCTCGCTAACAAGGACAACGAGGTAGTCATTTTCGATTTGTTAAACAAATTATACGATATCGAAATTACAATATCTCGTCATGTGAACAACGTAACACGTTCACGAGAACTTTTGTTCGATTACTCCGCTTCCAAATCACTTGGGTCGTTCACAGGATCAATCTATACGAACTCTAACTAGAAATTCAATGATATGACGTACGTGAAACATTTCTACTCTGTTCTACTCGAAGCTTCTACTACAACTAATATTCCATGAACACACGCGATGTCCCGCCATAAAGCCGTTGACATTATACGTTGAACGTGCATCCTGGACGCGATTTAAATTCGACCAATTGAAAAGCAGCGTCTTACATTTCAGGAATTTCGACCACAGCACCATGCGTTGAGGAACGATGAAACTCAATGAAGAACGGCGGCAGGTGGCAGCCTTATGGGACTTCGGTGATGTAGGGTATACTCGGTACAGGGGGTGCAGGTTTAAACCGTTTAAACCTGTAGGAGATTGCGTCGTGTAACTTTGAATTCCTTCGCTAGATATCCTAAGTTGTATCTTTGGTTGTACAAGTTGCACGAGCAAGTGGGAAGTGGTTTTGAACTTCGAGGAACAATGTGACAGGTATGTACGTACATAACGTTAAACTTTAATGGACGATTTCTCACTCCCTAAATACGCATATTAAATTGATTGCCATGTCGCAATCACGTATTCAATTTCCTTTAAGTATATAATTACGTGTTGTTAGGACGCTGTCGCGTTCATTGATCTCATTAGACTTTTGCAATTCGTTCTACATGTAATCAAACTTCAATGAATGACGAACATTCCAGGAACAAAAACCATTGCATAGACGCTTGACTCATTATCTGATGTCACAGATGATTATACTTTTATTCATAAAAAATTCTAAAAGATAGTGGTAGAAATGTGTAATGTACGAGTTTTACCAGATTTTCTTTCTGGTTTTACGAAAATTAGTTTGAAGGGAAACTTCAGTCAGTTAGTGCGGAATAGAATACGTACTTTATTAATTGTCATCTCCTAGTTCTTTTCCCTGCGACTCATCTCGCCTACAATCTTTATGGACGTTCTTTAGTTAAAAAAACTACATTTTCCTCGTTATGAATTACAGTATATAATTCATAAAGTGAAGCATCAAATATCGTGGCTAACGATCTTATCATTTATGATACATACGTATCTCTAATTCGTTCACGACATAAGAACCCAAGTACGCTCGCTCGTCGATCGCATTTGTAATCATTATTAGACCGCCTTTATACAAAACATGTGTATGGTCATGTCACATGCGCGTGTGGTTTCTGATATTTCATATACTTTTTTGTTTTTTTGTAAATGCATACATTAATTGTTATCACGCGTTTCGATTTCGAATGTCTCGGTTGACGAAAACGGTCGCCCGATAAACTCGCAGTGCACCAGGATTGCAGATAAGCGATTAAATCTTTAAGACAATTAACGTTCGGTCTTTGATTCGGATTTGACTTTATGGACAGCAAAATTTAATTAAATAATACTCGAACTGTTGATTCAGATTCAGAGACGTTCGATCATTCATTGTCAACGCGGCAGTTGAAGAATATGCAACCCTGCAGTGCACCAGGGATGAAGACGAGGGTGGGGAACGGTACGACGGGGTTACGAAGCAACACGGAAAAAAGCGGATGAGAAACGACGGGGGCAGAGGTCGCAGTTGCGGCATGCAAGCACACCGGAGTAGCAGAGCGCAACTTCGGTTCGGTAACCGCGTGCAGTGGGAGTTGCAGCCCTCGTGAGCGAAGAGTAACCGAAAGAACGGGCTTGTATTCAGTCTGTCCGCGGCCGTCCGTCAAGCAGACGTCTCCGACTTTCGCGTGACCGCGGTTCGTTCGAGCGTTCGCCAGTGTTTCGCCTCGCCGGTACCGGGAAAAGCCTCGCAGAAGGCACATGTTCTCCGTCCGATCGCTACCACCCTGAACCCTTTCACCTCGTTATCATTCTTATCACTGTACGCCCTTATGACACACGTTCATCGCGTTGAATCCGTGGAACGATCGAGTCGGTGATCAAGTGGTCAGAGACGTGTCGACATGTGGTTCGCGAATTTTTTCACAGGCCTGATCGGCCTCGTCTTGATCGTCGGTTCGCCACCCTGGTGCTCCGATGCGTTTAACGTTGAAACGAAACACTATGCGGTTTACAGAATTGACAGCCAGTCCATGTTTGGATTTGCCGTCTCGGTGTACAGGGACAGAGTCGGCAGAGGATGGTGAGTTTTTATTTATCATTTTATAAATCACGACTCCACAGATGTACAAAGATAACATCGAAATAATTAGGACAGATGTGTAATTTATATACGTCGTTGAAAGAACGACACGTTTACTCTGGACTTTTGAGGAGGTGACATACAACGAGATGACTGAGAAAATTCTCAGAAAATACACGTTCATTACACATCAGTACGTTTGTCGATGATATCTTTGGAAATCTTTGAAATCATAAATTGTATAAACTTCCTCTTTTCCTTATCTTTCATCGATCAACGTTGTGGAACGACGATCAGAATTTTGTAATTTCGTTGTATATTTTCATATACCACCAATTATTATTTTTGTCGCCCCCAGGCAGCTCAGTAATTAGAAATTTTTCACTGGTAAGCAGTAACCCACATAATTCCAGAAATCCGTACGAGTATGTACAAAATAATTTGTAAGTCTGAATCATCGAACTCGTTTGGTTATTTGACTCATGTGACTTCTCCGATGACGAAGAATTTCCTTCGATTTCGCTGACTAAAAAACATATGTCGCTGCGTGCAGTCAGCCGCAAAAGGCAAACGGGTATAATATCTATCGGATTACAAGAATTTCAAATAGAGATAAGGAGGAGGTTCATTTTATCAAAAACACTTTGAATTTCCTTACGAACGATTCTCTTAACCGGTCAATGTATAATACGAATTATCGCGTCAATCGTTATACGAAATATTGCATCGATTTCGTCCGACGCAAATGGCTCAAGAATGTTTGCAAAAACGATTGGAAGGAATTGAATGGTACAACTGGAGATGTTTATTGACGCATAAATGGCAGATACTCCCACGAGTATAAGACGACTACGCTCTCCTTTTAAGTCCTCGTCCCAGAAAACTACACGTGTAATCATAAGTAGCGAACTGGCTTCTGTCGTTTTCATCGCGTTGGCCGGACCTTCGGCAACGAGACCGGCGGATCGGTTTTCGTTTCACCGCGACGACATCGTCGGAAACGTGTAATTTGCCCGCGTACACCTATGCGTCAGATTTTCAAATGGTCGGGATTAGATCAACCTCCGTAATTACGGTTGAATTTGCAAGCGTCGCGAAATAACAATGTTGCGCTCGTTCATTTTCCGCTATAGTCGCGCTAGATTTAGAAGCGCTCGTTTAATCGAGCGTTGGGTAACGTGACACGATGCCGTCGCAGTAACAGTAATGCAGTTTAATTATATAGATTCCTTCTTTAAAGATTTTACAATTAAGTCGAGAATCGATCAATAGATTTTTAGTCGATTTTTAGAAGGTAGCATGGATCGGATACTTAGAGCACGTCAGAGAATGAAATGAGAACTTAAGAAGACTTTCTACGATTCGATTTACTTTATTGTTTTGAAAACAATTCGAAACTGTTTAATAAGAGGAAAAGGTAAATAGGATTAAGATGCACAGCGACGTATGTACATTGGTAACGAGGGTTTCACGCATCAGGCGACTCTCGATGACTAGTTGACAGGCAGTCTCGTCCCATCGATTTCCCCGGTGACGGTGTGGTGGTCCATTCGAGGGCAGGGCCTCGGATAACAGGTGCTCCTCGACGAGCTTAGAACCGCTCTCCTTTTATGTCCCCCTTCGGGAGCAAACCGAGTCTGTTCTCTCGTTTCATCCGGCCACTTGTAACTGTTCTCGATCATCTCAGTGACGATAAACTTTCATCCGCGATAAGTATGATCGAGAGCGTCTATTCTCCGGCCACCCATGCTACTGACCATTCTCTCCATCAGACCATAAATTTTTATAGTTATCAATCGAACAAATATATTTTAGACAGTTATTCTTCAGGTCTGATACTTGCAGCTATCAGTATTTTCATTCGCTGCTTATTCTATTCTTTTACAAGTGCATAGAATTTCATTAGGAATAACTTCGAATTCGATTCGATTTTACGAGTATCAGTGAAAAAGCACGGAGGACCTTAGAACAAGAAAAAGAGTAAAGATGCTAGCGTTCGTTTCGAGCTCCTTGTGAGTCACGCGGTCCACGAATAGACGTTTCTCCAGGATATAAATAATACGAACACAAGGAAACTCGGGCAATGATATCGGTTACGTGATTCGCATTTAATAATATTTTCCCGGGCCGAATCGGTTCACATCCGAACGAATGAATCGACGTTTAATCGGTCCCCTCGCGAAGCTCGCCGAGATTCGGTACCAATATAATTAATTCCAGACCAATGGATTTGAAGTCGATGCACAGGGACATCGCGACTTCTGTGCTCGAATCCTTGGTCGGTTCGCATGCAAATTGATCCTCCCGCGGTCTTCGTCGCGATCACCGCGTCTTCTGGCTGGACGAGTTTGAGAATGGCGCAGCGCATTCTACGATCACTCGTTCGGATAATTGGATTCGATCGAATAATTTGACAGGCCGAATTGATTTGTGAAATGAGCCTGCGCTCCCCAAGATCACCCGTGTCGATTACTCACAGTTCATTCACGGAGGTCCCGGGTACTTCGATCCATTACACGTCGTTGAAATATTGTAATAAAAATTGATACAATATTTCGTCCAATCTATCGACGGTATAATTGATAATGTTTCGTCTAACGATCGGAATCGTGTCTCGGTTTGACGACATATTGTCTCTTCGAAAGACAATGGAACTCGAGAGGGAAATTAAGAGGGCGAAGTTCAGGACAACGAAAGGTGCAGGAAGTCCGGATTACATAGTTCGTTACGAGAGACGTTCGTAGGCGCTTATATTTAGGCCAGCCTGTGGAAGCTTTACGAGCGTTCGTCCTCGTCGATCTAACGCGAGGCGAATGCACCCGATTCCTACCG
Organism: Ceratina calcarata; assembly: GCF_001652005.2. Taxonomy (NCBI): domain Eukaryota; kingdom Metazoa; phylum Arthropoda; class Insecta; order Hymenoptera; family Apidae; genus Ceratina; species Ceratina calcarata. The sequence goes on from NW_017158043.1 coordinate 759,181, forward strand.
TTTTGCTCTCGCATTGATTCTCGAAATAGATTCCGACAGTGGTAGATCGCTCTCTGCAAATCTCATATCAGAAATCATGAGCGATTTCATATAGACTGTCTCAGAATTGTAATTAAACACAGATTTATTCGGCAGTTTTTCGTTCTTATTCTTGTCGCTTTATAAACGGTTATGATAAACTCAGGAACGTGTCTGTTGCTGAAAACTTCCACTACGTAACTGACACAAGATTACATCATTATTGACACGACTAGTAAAACGGTATGCGTATTACCATAAGCATTTCATCTACGTAGGTACATAGAGAATTTAAATATACTCTTGAAGATTCAGAGATTCCTTAAAACGATCGGTAGTAAAGTACGTCCCTCGTGGAAGTCAAAGATACTGAACGTGATCGATGATAAAAGAAATTGCTATTAAATATGCATTATTTAAATTGACCTATTTTGTACAAAAATCTGAGACTATCACTTTCCTCCTTTCTCCTGGATGTAAGAGGGAAACGAGTCTCCCGTAGATACGTTTATGTATGTCTGTAGTGTGAAGTAAGGAAACGTGTTCGACGAATTCAGAGCACGAGCTTGGCTGTGATACAGGATGTTAGGTCATCGTTGCTCCGTTACGTGGGCGGCTGCTGGTCTCTCTCGCTTTGCTCTGATTAATACTTGGTCGATCTCCCTGTTCGATCTACTATTTCATCGACGCGCCGAGGTTCCTCAATGAAACCTGTCTTTCGCCCTGCGCCAATCGGCCCTTCGTGGAATCCGAAACTGTGCTCCGACCTCCCGTGGCGTTCTCATGCATACGTGAGTGCGCTTTTCGTGAAGATCCTATCTAATCGGACGTCGTATCGGTGCACCGGTGAACTGCTCGCGACCTCCAGGCCACCGCTGGCTGATATTTGGCGAAATAAGTAGATTACACGTATCTACGCGATTTCCTCCGGTTTAAATAAAACATTGAACAGGAAAATTGTAATGCATCGTTTTAAAACGATAAACGAAGATTGAATTTTCCGAATTGGCAGTGCAAATGTTCTGCGCGAAGATGGAATCGGACAAGGACAATGTACATTGAACTGTTTCTGGTCCATGGTTATTCAATCTCGAAAACAAACGTGAATACGACCACGCGAATCGGTCGAAAGTTACGGCGAGCTAGAGGCCAACAAAAGGTAATTTTAAGCGTGACGAACAGGTCGTATTCTCGTGTGTATTCTTCGTGATGCTCTCACGAAATGTACACACACGTCACACATGCAGATCCGTTTCGAATCAATTATGAGTCAGCTCGTACTCGTCATTGCACCTCGTTTCATTCCTTAAACGCGTCGAGGAAGGAAGGAAGGAAGGAAGAGAGGGTTTTACAAGTACCGTGATGAAGACGTGACACGTTTCATTGCGGCTTCCCGATGACTCCTCGCTTCCTGGATTTCGTTGTTCCCTCCTAAATATCTGTGGTTCGATAAGAAAGAGAGAATTTTTAAGGAAATTAATTAAACTCCAGTCTACAGAGAGCATTGTACATCTAATAATATTTAAAAATGATAAATGTCTTAATTTTTCAAGTGTTTTAGTTTGCATAAAAGTCCGCAGTCGTAAATATTGACATTGGTACCTAAGTACATCTTCCAACGAGCCGCAGATATAAAAGTTATTTCAACACGCTCCTGCAGCGGAGCGAGCGATAATACGAAATCTTCCTCGCGTAAGATAACTTTCGCTCTTTTCCTCCAGTTAATCATTTCTCCGATACGTAAACTGACAGATGTTGCTGCTCGCATGAAACTATTATAGCCTGTCCTTTGTCCGTTAATTTTCTATTATGCGTCTGTCAAACTTTTCATCCAGAATTCCGGGAAGCTCGTGCCGCTTATCGCAACCCGTTTCCACACGATAAGACGTTACCATATGATTTAACTCATCATATCAATCACTTACAATTTCTATGTACGATCTCTTCCTGTTTATTTCACTTTCAATTCGTCGCCGAGAGTATAGAAATGCTTAAGATTGTATGAACTCTTACATACGACCTTAAAAGATATCGTCGATCGAGACAAAATCAATATCGATACGCTTTATCATCGTTTTTTTTATAACGTCAGTATTTTCGAACTTCCCACGGTATGTTTCTCCGTGAAGTCTTTTGTTCGCGAAGTGTTCGCTGGGAGTTTAAGCGTATTCGCTCGAAACTGGTGCTTACCGAGCGTGTCGATGGTAGAGGAAACGAGGATTCAATTTCCTTGTTTCCGGTCGGCGAAACAAAATAAAAGACAGCAGGGTGAATCGTCTATCGGTGCACTTTCCGCTTTTAACTGATTGTCGTGTAAACCAGAATGGCCATTCTAGAATAGATGTATAGTAATAGGTACTGTACACACGATCATTAATTTGAAACTATTTACTTAGGTTTCGTGAGTATCGTTGCTCAATTAAGCGAGTACATACTTTTCAAATGAAGTATTAGTTTTTCAGATTGAAGGATATCAAACAGCTTCGTAATTTTATTAATCTCTGAACAGCATAAAAAAAATTCTTCTAAATTCTACTACATAGAGTCAATTAGTTTCTCAAGTATCATTTCATTCACTGTCCCATCATCCCTGGCTCGTAGCTTTGAAAGGAGTCTGTCTATTGCCATTGGAATTTTAATTCCTCCAGCCATACCCAGTTTCGAGTTTCTGGCTTGAAATAAAACATTTATAATATCGATTTATTAAAATAAGTATAGATAGCAATTTCTTTTATCATTTAAGTATTACGATGTACATTCAACTTTTAGTATCCTATTTTTACACATCGGATGTAACCTTTGTACGTTGCATTCGTGTTGAATTTTTCTGTCAACATATAAAATCCGCAGTATGTCAGAACGAAGTGCAGTGGGCTTTAAACGGTAGCGGAAGATCACTGTGATCTTTCAGCCTGAGTGCGAGAAACCTTCTAAGACACTTACATTCATCGGCTTTTATTCTCCCATCAGTCTTTCGCTCGCAGACCGCCCATCGGTGTATATACCTGGCACACCTTCCGATTATCGATTCGAGCTGCCGTCGATGCTGACGGATTTAGATCGCTCATTTTATTTCCTTTTTCTGTTTCCCCTTCGCAAGCTGTTTCACAGTCGAAGTATCTAATTAGATTTCAAATCAGGTTGCAAGATTACGCGTTTCATGAATATCGTTTGAATGTATCAAAAGTTGTAGACGAGAGTACGAGTATAATGTAGCGAACAAGATTCTGGATATTTACGGACTTTATGATAGAGAAAATAAATATCGAGTACACACGCATTTAGTATTCATACATTTGTTAATCGCTGAAAATTAAGCTAATGTGCGAGGGAACAAGCAAGTCGGCGTAATTGTAACGAATCGACAGGAAGGAAGATGCGAAATTCCCTGGAAAAGAGTAGTAGAGAAAACGAAGGGTGGAATCGAGATAATGAGGATCGCGTGAGGCACGTGCCCGGACCTCTGGCCGTGTCATTATCCGGAGAACCGGCGGGCCTCGGGCCTATTACGTTTACCTGGACTCTGGCATGCAAACGCGCGTGCAAATGCTCTTACACACGTGCGCGACACGTTTGCTCCCCGGACCAGGTGGTGGCTAATAAAAATAAGGGAGTAAGAACCCGAAAGCAAATGAGTTATACTGCTTTATTCCGGTACAACGTACATCGTTGGTCAAAAGTTTCAGTTTCGTTCCCTAATTTCGATTTGCCACGCAAATTCTGCCTCGCAGTTTCAGAATTCTTTCAGGCCGTTTCTTCGAAGTTTTGATATCCTGTTTCTCTTTTCAAGTATGCAAAATAATTAGGATGATAAATTTGGAGAAAGTCTCATTAGACTTGTCGATTGATCCAATCAACGATTGTAATAAATCTCGACTCCGAGCTTTTAATCTCGTTTAATGAACTGCCACAGAATGGAAATTGTATTAAACCTTGATCCTTCGTTTCGTCATTTCATCTTTCTACTCGCATAAACGAATTCTCCAAAGGACATGGTCTATCCGCAATTAATCGATGGTTAATGATGCTGAATAATTACTATCCGAGGCGGTCTGTTAAACGTGACTTAACGGACGATCGCTAGTGTGTATTTACGCGATTTTTGCATCACGTGCTGTAACGTAGCTTGTTTCCTAGTGACGTGAGTGACGTAACGGCTCGTACGTGAAAGTCATTAAGCATCGGCGCGCACAGAGCACGATTGAAACGGCTTGTTAAGTGATTTAGAGGCGCATTTCCGACCACCTCTGAGCAAAGGTGTCATTAAATCTTGCCACTTTTTCGTACACCGAACCGATCGATCGAGGCTAATCGACTGAATTGGAGTAATTGGTAACGCACGGTTGGACACGATTATTCTGACTTCAGAATTCGTTCACCGATGCGTCAGAAAATCCTATTACAGTCAATTAATTTTGCTCTGAAAATGAATGCTATCTTTGATACATTTATTATATTATTTAAGAGAAGAAAAATAACAGTTTCCTGTAAAATCTTTTGAACGTTACACTATATATTTTCCTACTGTTGGCACTCTGGACTTCATCTATGTAGCAGATCGATGCAAAAATAAACCGGAGTTTGGTCCATTACCCTAGTTAAGATTATCGCTTATCGCGCGCTCAGGAAACTCGTACACGTGGGAATAAATGTTGCAATTAGTGGGATCGGTCTCGGACACCCACATGGTCGTGGCGAGGTCGAGGGTGCTTCGTCGCGGTATTTTTTATCAATTCGTGGATCACTGACACGAGGGTCGTCGACGTAACGCGAATCGACAGCGAGTATCGCGTGTCGGTATCACGTAGTGCGCTACCGAATGATTCACGATACGGTTGAAATCACTGGTACGTGTGTCGACAACGGGAGCATGCATCCTAGTCGCGTACGTGTCGCGTACGATAAACACCGTGAACGGAATCGCGTGTAGGTGCGCCGGCACTGTTTTCTGTCGCACCGACTTACTGGCGCTTGTGAAACTTAAGACAACGAGATAACTGGGAAATTCACTGTAATTATATGTGTACGTACATCGTTTTATTCTGTCAAAATCGTATGCGAATCTTACAGCGAGCTATAAAATCCGGAAATTATTGAACTCGGACCGATCTTTTATTCAAGTTTCTTCTAATTACTTTCTAACGATGAGTTTTACGAAATTGTTGAAACAATTTTCAATGCACCAAATTGGATCTTTGATTACAATGAATTTTTATTTATTGTAATCGATTCTACTTTTAGCAATCGAGGGATGATTTTTACATTTCAGACAGGATTTCCAATAAAAAAGAAAATGCACGATTATTTTTCGTAGTACTGCAAACGTACGTTTCGTTAAAATCAGTGAGCGGTGGTTGGGTAGGCTTTCATTAGGTGAGCTTTTTTTCGGACGGAACGGACCTCATAAAAAACAGGAAGGCTGTCGAAATTTCCGTCCGGATGATATATCATATATCCCGGATTTTCCACAGTCTTAGACCCCATGAGTGCGAAGTCGGGGTATTTCCCGGCTCGACCATTTCGTGTGTTCCGTCCGTCTCGTGACCTTTCCTCGAATTCTAGCAGTCGTCCTGTCCACCATATGCTGGCGAGATGGTCACCTACGTGTCGTTCCAAACGAAATTGCATTGTTCCCATCGGACTTCGTTCGACACATGTTTCCCAAGGGTGCAGCTGATCGTAAATGAAAATAACGCGAGTCGAAGGCCGGAAAATACGACCGGGCGTGCAAGATTTATAGTTCCTCTTTTCCGTTTAGAAAGTAGAAAGAGAGAAAAGAGTTGGAGTAGTCGAAACGAATGAAATTGAAAGAAAAAACGTTTAGAGACGCGAGCGATACGAATATTGTATTTGCGATTGAACCACGATTTCATGTTCAACCGCTGATTCGACCTGGCAGTTAATAACGCGGAAGGAAACGTTCTACAGGATACCAGTAATCGCTTCTTTGAAATCAATAATAATAAAACCATGTAAGTTGGTTCGTTTAATTGGCCGACTTGATAAAGGAGACAAATAAGACCGCGAGAGAGTGCACGTAACTGAACCGGCATTGTTCGACAGCGTGTAGAAGTGGGTCGTTGCATCGTACTTACTAACCGCAGATCAAACGATGCTGATTAATTTGTTCTTTCATTAATACGATTAAGATCAAGCAATTAATCTGCTCGTCCAGACATAGTTCCCTTCGTGATTGATCTTCTTCCACGGCATGAATCTCAGTGCCGGATCATGCGTGGCTATCTTTTATTTATCGTATGATAATGCACGCTGCACAATTGCAGGATATTGCTTTGCCTATTTGCCATTCCCTTCTTAGATCTCAATTTTATTGCCATCTCCGTCGACGTTTTTCACTTCGCTCTGACGTAATTTATCCCTCACTAATATTGGTTTTGACGTATAAACGTGTCGATTAATATCGATGAGTGCGACAATACTGGAAAAACGACACGATCCATTACCGAGAACGCGCGTGTATGTTCTTTACAGAACGATAAAAAATTCTGAATCACAGGGAAGAGAAAACGTGTATAGTCGAAGAAGCGAAAGTATTTTAATTTCCATGGCAGAACGGCGCGGCGGGTTGAAGGTTTCAATTGACGGAATTCCAAGTGTTTGCCCCGCAGATATCTTTTATTAGCCATGCGCGGGTCTGCGTAAGTGAGTAAACCGTACTCGCCCGATAAGAGAACGTCACGAATTCGCATAGTTTAAAATACGACCAACGCGAAGATCCCCGTCCGTTTCGCAAGTCTTGTCAAATCTGGTGCCCACGTGCACGTCTTCTGCCCGTACTTGGCACCTCGCTTCGGCTTATCTAGAATACCCAGTTGTCTGAACGTGCACAGGTTGAACGACGACGGTCGCGTATTTTTCTTGAATTTCTACGGTTCGAAGTCTTTTAGTCCAAATCCGGAGTCCAGCGTACTGAGCCGTATCAGTAGAAACCGAATAGAAGTTCTTAGGGACGTGTTTCTAATTTTTTTTTTAATCTGTGTCAGTTTATCGGATATCGATCGAATCTCTTAGAACGGGTACTGGCATTTATTTATTGAGAATGATCGACGAGTCGATTTTTGCTCGCTATAAATCTCGATCGGCATTGGGAATGACGAAAGTGAATTTTATACGAGGGAACGCGATGTTTTTCTCGAGCGGCACGAGTGAATTGTAAATTCGCTTAAGAACGAGGCACAGTTAATCTTGAACGCTAATCGAACGGCCTTGAATTCACTCAGAGACGACCGTACGATCCTGTCCGCGTGCTTCCACTATCGCCGGATGCAAATTACCGCCGAGGGAATATTCAATTGGTTCTATAATTGTTCGTGACCGAGATAGAGACCAAAGTCTCTACGATCCTGAAAACGCGGGTTCGATTCCAAATGAATTTACGATTACGAAGTCGACTCATTATTCGAAGTTTGCTTTGAAATTTCAATGAAGATTAGACGTTAATTGCACCAGATAAACTAGCGATTTTAATTGAACAGAAATTATCCGCATTCGCTCGTACGTACCTCGCAGTTTGCATCTCGAAATTTATGTTTAGTAATTAAGCGAAAGTCGTGGAGTACGTAAAAATAATTGAATAATAATACATTAAGATTAGGTAATTGAGAAAAATGTTTGATTAAGAATCATGTGAACGAGGGATCTTGACCATCGCTGCCGGAGTTCTTTTTCTCGTCGTACGTCGAGGATATTAAAATTCCGAGTCGATGTAGATATTTCCTGTCGATACCATCGAAAAATTGCCACACTCCCGGAAACCTTCCCTTTGTCGGCTCTTAATTAGAATACAGCCCGCGCGTGTTGATCCGTCCCTGATAATTTTTGTATTACATACTTATGCGAAATCGACGGATGAATGCGTAATTAGCTATCTGTCGAAATTCATTCCACGATTTCATTTCGTTTCAAACGAAACGTACCTTTGACTCGTTGTATTTTCACCCCGTATGAGGATGGACAAGCAGTCAGTCAGTGGCACGCTGCGAGCGATGTGCCTCTGGGGCCAAAATCCCATGAATTAAATCCGTGATACGTGCATAAGCGAGAAAAAATAAAGATCACGTTTCTCGAAAATCTGATCAGAAACGTTTCCCAGGTCCGTCAACAGCATAGATCGCGTTGGAACGAGATTCGATCTTCAAGGGTGGGGCCCATAAATTGACATTTTAATCGAGGGACCGTACATCAAGTACGTAACTTGGCACGCGTGATTTCGCTTCGGGTGATCGAAGGTTCGCTCACAGTGAAAGCCGTTAACGTCGATGAGGAGGTGCTCCTTATAAAGTAGCGGAGCCTCGGCGACGTCGATATAGGTAATACTTACGCCTCCGTTCGACTTGCGTCATCGACTGATCGTGCGTCGAGACGCGTGTTCTGCGTTGCGTTCGTTGCGTGTCCCTTAAATTCCTACTGCCCAACGGGGGAATTCGGGACGAAGAACATTGTACAGTAAAAAAAACATTGTGAAATTCAATGAAATCAGAATTCTCGTAGCTGTTCGTTCGTTATAAAACTCAGCTGATAGGATATAAAATGTATTGTGATTATAAATCATCCGCGGAATTACGGATAGTATGCTTACATCATAATTTAAGCTTATCTTTAGTTCTGTCACGTTTAATTCGCGACCGTTTTATTACGGTTCGTTAAAATCTCGAGATATGCACATTAACCTTGGGTGAAATTTCGCAACGATTCGACACGGCTGTTTTAACGGAATTTCGTTATGCTCGGGGATAAGACTGTTGAAGCGCGTATCGCACGGAAGGCGTGTTCCTACATACGCGGTTTTAAATTTCCTAGCACGCACGAGCTCATTACCATACGCTCATTTCTCAGGAGGATCTCGGGTTCGCTGAACTCTTTATTTTATAATTAAAGAGCTTTCCATTGAAAAATAAATACACAGTTTTCTGAGGTTTCATCTGTTTGTTAACAAATATTGACAGTAGATTTGCTTAGGTAAACGCCAGTCGACAGATAATCTCTCGGCAATCTCACCTATGTACGTACGAGATTTAAACTTTCATCTTATTCTATGGTATACATATAAAATATATTTGTGGTCGTGGTTGGAGACAAATGAAGTTTCAGCAGCTCGTATATTTATTTTTACTTTGTATTAAGGACTCGCTGGATTAGACACAGACTGTACGTAGGTGGTACTTTTCGTGGTTACTCAGAAGGCGCTTCCCTAAGGGTCTTAAAGTGTTACGTGATTTCCGGCTTGAAAAACCAACGCTGCATCGCAATCATCGTCACTGTACATGGGTTTCTGTCCGATCATGACGACCGCGGCGGAAGTCGGATTAAACGTCGTTCTGTGAAAAATTTTCATAAATCCTGTGACAGTTTTCCTGTTGGAAACGATTAAGTTCGCTTTTGCGTCGAACGTCGGTAAACGAACGACGAGGCAATCGAATCAATCGTCCATCAGTTCCGATCTGCGACCTTGAATCCGCGAGATCACTCCTCGCGGAGGCTGCATACGACTCTATTGTATCATGCTGCACCCACGTTTAGCATTGAAACACAAAGCTTTTATTATTCGAATTTCTATCGCGCGGAAATTCTGCTACTGAAACAGTCGGTTCATTATTTATGTTAGATATCGGCATCATTTTTTTTTTTAATATCGTCGTCGAATTCGAACAAGCGTCGAGAACAATTCTTCAACTCTTAGCCTTTGATGATGCGATACTCCGAAATCTGAAAAATGAATTTTCCTTCGCGAACATTAGAAATATTTTTAACAGCCGAAGAACGACGCGAACGGCATAAATCACGCGTAGAAACCGAGAGGACACGCGCCTTTTTGTACGCATCAAACGCAATCAGCGTGGACGAGCGGTTGAATGGGCCAATAAATAAATCTATCCCTGGTGGACATCGAGAAGGAACAAGGCTCGCGGCCTTTTGCGTGAACGTACGGGCAAAAATGGTTTCGCGTATCGCGGGGAAAAATCGCGACGCGCATGAATTAGAGAGGAGCGGGCGGATACAAATATCGGCGTCCCTTTGGCGTCGCGAGGCTGTCGCGTCGCGTCGTATTGACTTATATCGCGACGAGCCGCGTTTGTAAAATCGCCGTATTTGGCAAAATCGAACGGCTCCATTCCCGGCGACCGAAAGAGAGACCCTCTTCTCTGCGGGATCTTCGGATTCGATCTCCGCGAACTACGGACAAATTTATACACGTTTGACGCGAAACATTTTCTTTCGGAATTTTCAGTCCCCGTTTGAAGATTATTTGAGGAAAAAACCGTTTGGCATTGAAACATTGATCAGATTGAGAATTTGAATATATAAACTGTCGACTTCTTTGGTCGCAAAGTAATAGATCTGCAAGATGAAATATCTATAGAGTCGAATGCGTCATCGATTAATGTTGACCCCAGATGACACTGTGTTCCGTGAAAAAATGAAACGTACTTATAAATAAAACCTGACTTCATGTAACTCAATGATTTCATCGAAAATTGAATTTGTGTACGTCGGTTCACTTTAATTGAACCAGCGTCAGTTCGTATTAATTAAAACCTTAAAGTTGAAGTAAGAGCGTGTTTCAATGGAAACGAGCAAAGTCGCGAGCTAATTCGGGAGGCGCTAAATCACTGCACCTGCCGGTCGGTGCAGCTGCAAGCACTCATTAGTACCTAAGTGCCAAGGTCGCAGCATCCAATAAATTTTGATCTACTCGAACTTACCATCTACGGTAGTCGAACACCGCGAAAGAATGAATCTCCAGTTTTATTGTACGTAAATGCTGGTGTCGAGTGAAACTCCTCGCATTGAAAATAATAATAATGCGCATGAATTTGAGGTTTACACAATCACCGTTCGTTAATAAAGTTCTCTTAACCAGTTTTCTTAAACAGTCACACTGTCCACGTGTTGTAACGAGGCATGAATCAGAAGTTTTTCATATCTCAGTTACTCGGTTGCATATTTCCTATTGTAATGATTGCTATAGGTGTTAAATATACAAACATATTTGTGATTTTGTTTTAAATCAGTCAATGAACGATGACTAAAAATTGTATACAATAAGAAATAAAAAAAGAATCTGACATTCGCTGCACTCAGAGGAGAGGAGAGGAGACTTCCATTAAGCGCAATGAAACAGCAGTCAAGCATGAATCCTCTCATTTTTATCGCATCGACAAAGGATGCAGAGTAAATAATAATTTAAACGACGTTTCACTCTGGACCAGCATTGTGCAAATTATAAATGAACGCGTTTCAACTTTCCCTCGATATCCTCGTTGAACCTGCCTCTCGTGACCGAACCATCTTTCACGCCTACTGTATTACGACTATTCATGAGATTAAGACACCTGAACATTTTTATCACCGTATTCCTGTTTACGATTGATAACGGTACTGTGTGTGAGAAAAAGAACGAGAATTACATGAATATGAAATTAACAGAAACTGGAACTGAATCAACAGATGAAGCGTAATTACTTCGACAGCTATTTTCAAAGAAACGTTCGTTACATTTCTCTTTCACTCGACGCGATTCATATTAATTAGCCAATTGTTAATCTCTATACAGAATTAAATTCTCATCAGCGTTCAGATTTTCATTAAATTTTAAATTTGAATAAATCATTCCATGTACGTGTCACTGTAGATTCACGTAAGAGCGAATGCAAGGCTTGAACAGGAGTTTGATATAGAAAAAAAGAAAAAGTGTCATTCAAGCTTTTGCACATAGTCGTGGTATCCCGTGGGACCGGTTCGCCCCTGCTTTCCTGTTCTGACGAATGCGTCACATATCGGTAAGTAACCATAGTACCTCGCGGTTGCAAAAAAAAAAATAGAGTGGGCGAACTTAAGTCCTCGTCAGGTTCGACCCACGTTGCTCATTAGCATGGCACATCCGCGAATCTGTCGGTTGCTGACATCCTATATGGATCAAATTTCATCAGGGGCATTGAAAACTTTTGATGTAGAAATGCTGTCGCTTTGTTTCTTTATTTATTAATCGACGTTCCGTACGATTCGTCAGTGGAACGACGATCTTCAAACGCGGATTTGTGACCGTTTATGTAACTGGCATTATCGTGTCGCTCCAGACTTTGTTCGACGCACGTAGCTTCTGCATGCGTGCGAGACTCGCCTGCACCGTGGCTGTTAGCCTAGAAGCTAGCTAGAGTATGCCAAGGTTGCCCCGTAAACGGTTTCATTTTTACATTCTCAACGGAGACGATTATAGTATTTTCCGACAAAAGAGTCTCAGTTTCCTTGGAACGGGTGCTCAAGTTTTTTCCTACTGTTAGAAAAGATCCAATGATATTTTTAATCACAATGAGCAGATTGTTCGTACTCGAATTAAATTACTAACTCGAAAACGAATCGATATTATTCGTTTATGAGACAACACGTGTACAGATCACAGCATTTCGTATTATATCGAATTTCCCTTATTTCTGAACGACACGTTTAATTGTCGCGTGCAAGCAGTTTAATTTAATGAAATAAAAAAAACTTTCACTCGGTAAAGTTCAAGGCGAGCCAGTGCGTATACAGAAGGCTGGCGCTTTAGAAATCAGGTTACTCTTATTGTCAGTAGCTCGTTTGTTGTACACTTGGTCATACGATCATCCATCGTTCCAAACGATCCTGTTGATCAGCTGCTCAAATCTAATCTGTCTGCAAGCATTAGCCATTCTTCCGGCCAGGGTGATTTCGTGATACAACCCCTTGTCCGGCACACCCTTCCGAGATAATTATACTACCGCCTCAGCTAGTAATCTTCATATTGCACACACCCACGTCCAGATTAAACGATAGCGCGTGACTGTGCATCGGATATGCATCAGACGTATTAGACAGCCTTAATAACTTTTAACATAAGATCGTTAGTGGAAAGCATAGATTAGGTGTGCGATATAAATGCGTGTAAAATTATTGAAAAATTAAAGGAAACGTACAAGTCGAGCGTTGAAGGCTATTGAGTTCAAATTATATCGGAATATTTGATACAATATTTATGAAATTAACTTGGAATCCAGTAATCATTTCGTTCCTGCATACCGTGGAATCTTTGCCGTTAATTCATTCGACAGAGTCGGCGTGTATTCAATGAAACCGATAAAAATTGTGGTAACCTGTGTGTTACCTGGTTTAATAACTCGCCGGTTGGTCGGATCAGTTACCCGGTTCTTGCGCCACTGTTCAAAATAGCTCGTGACCACTGACCTCGATCTCGGAAACACGTACGCATCATCGTCTTTCCTTAACGAACCGATGATGAACGTCGAACGACGACCAGTCAACGTTAACGACGGGATTAATTATGCGAGTCATCTCGTTTCACTGCTAATTACCACGCGATTTTTTCCCTCGCGTGCTCACGTGAATTCTTTTGATTTTTCAGGGCAATCGTCGGTGCGCCGGAGGCACAGACTGGTCAAGAGAGCGTATATAGAGGCGGTGCTGTCTACAAGTGCGATATCGCGGCCGATGATCGCTGTTCAATGATCAACTTCGACAATAAAGGTAGAATATTTCTTATGTTCGTAGATGCTACGTACGAACAAGTAAAACAATGCTGTTTTGATTGTTTTACTTGTTCGTCGAAATCCCCTGATTCCTGTGAGAATTAGTGGCACGGTTTCATTCGATCCGGTGAAACGCTAAGTAGGAAACGCGATCAGATTAACCCTTTCGGTTCGCTCAATCCGATATCTGTTTTCCGGTTCTTTCTTCCACTTGCACTCTCGCACTTGCCGCGGGGGCATTGAAACGCTCGCGACGGAGCGTTGCTAACGAGGGGGCTGGTATCTCGGGTTCCTGGGCTGGGTTCGTAGTCGCTGACCCACATTCTAGCTTTCCACCCGCTGTCAGGAGGCCCTCGAGGAGCTTCGTAATCTCGGCAACTGCCAAGTAACCGGCCGACTGCCTCTAAAGCGGTTCTATTCTCGGCGACTTTCCACCTACCCTGTCGTTGACCCTTCCTACTCGACTGTTTATCGCGTCTAAAACGTATCGATTTCCAACGCCTTTTCTTCCCCATTCGATTTGCGAAACATAGATCGTATCCCGATTAAATTTTAAGATCTTGTAATGCTTGAGTTTGAATTTCTGCTGATTGGAGAGAATCTAAAGAATCTCGTTGTTAAATTATGCACACGTTATGAATCGTGAGTAGACTGCAGATCTTTATGCAAGATAAAACGCCTGTAATATGAATTTAGAGATTGAAATGCAGATGTGTTTTTCTCCAGGCTCAATTTGCCTACGAGATAGTGCCATTTTTCATGCATTCATCCTCTTCTTTAGAATCATTTGTATTTTACAAACTTTGGCTGCCAGCCTATAACACTGTTTTCCCTCTGCGATACTAACCGTGGCTATTTTCGAAATCCATACGCAAAGTTTGTTCTTCAGGCACGACACGTAAATCTGACTTTGGCCTTAGTCACTGTTTTAAATAGTGTTACTAAAGAAAACTCGTGACGGTACGAAAGATAAAGAACGAGATTTTATTTTCCTATCGGCTGAATTAGTTATTCGTTCTAAAATAAATCTGAACAGATTTCATTTTTATAAATTGATATAAAAATCTGCAGTCTCGTCTTGTTCACCCGAAACGAGCGAGTCTCGATGGAACGAGGAACAGACACGGGTCAAGACGATCCGACGTTTCTGATCTCGCAAACTCGCGGTATCTAGTATTCGAATCATTCGGTATCTACGATTCCGCGTGCGTACGAGGAAGCGAGTCGCATCTCGCGCTTCTCTCGGAGGTCAGTCACTCCTTCGATCTCGTCCAGAGGAACTCCTCGACGGGTGCACACCCGGCCTCGCGGTGCGGCCTCGCTCGCGATACCGGGAACCGTGATCCGCGCAAGAAGCCGGCTCTACCTAATACAGAAAACCGTAAGGTCGTTCTACCTACGGGCCCTGCCTCCCTTCCTAGGTTCGGCGTTTCTTGCGGGATGCCACCTAAGGATCTTCGGGGAAGGTCGTTTCGCCCTTTCGATCGCCGAACGCGTGTCTAATTGACGTACCTTCATCAGGACGAAATAATTAAGTCCCGTCAATTATTCGTTTTGCCTTCGTCGACACGTTTCACTGGCTATAATTATATTGATACGATATTTTATGTAATAATCGTCGTAACGCTTCATAGAAAGATTGATGCGATCATTGCACATGCAGTGACCGATACAATAATTCGTATAATAATCATTGCAATGGTTGATAGAAGCGTTCATAGAACCATTGATACAATAATTCGTCTTGTGATACGTACTTCGAGTGATAAATCGTACGGCGATCGAGGTCTGTCACGTATTAATCTTGATAATGCAAACGGCACTAGTACTCGACTTTTCTGTTTCGTTTCATTCCGTTCGAGCACGTTCCTGGCGACATATTAGGCTACCTGGAGCTAAGTGGCTGCCAGGTACGGTCCGTACACTTACAGACTGGGCGTACGATTCGTTGCAGGGAAGTCTCTCCCATAGATTCGCAGGAATCTAATTGGAATATTAAGTGAACGATCCTAAGAGATGACGGTATCCGTTATTCTTCGACATAGTTTGCACGCGTTCAGTGGAACGCGTACTCGTATTCGTGCGAACACGCGTTAGAATATTCAAACAGTAATTTGTTACTGGCCTTTTCCTGTTCAACGCATGCCTTCCGCGTTTCTCATCGATGCTTCGGTTATTTGTTGTCCAGTAGTCTAAAGCAGTTCGACTCTGGGCAAGAGTCGGCCTCTCGATTTCAAATATTTTTTATTACAATTATATGAGCGCGATTTATAAGTTAAAATTCCATCCGTAAATTGTTTGAAGGGAAAACTAGTTTAGAATCCTGTAGGACTTGATATACGTATGCACGTGTTCGAAGATCACTGACGTCGGTGGTGACTCGCACTTGTCCACACGATGTTTAGCAGTTCTATCGACGCTTCGACGCATTAATCATCGTGACGAAGTGATCGTCAACGTTAGCTGATGAGAAATGATTTCCGTTTGCAGGAAATAACCAAGTTCGAAATCCGAACGCGCCGGGTGGCTTGAGCCAGATCGATAATAAGACCCTGCAGTGGTTCGGTGCCACGGTTTCGTCTTCGTTGGTGGACGGAGGACCCATAATGGTGAGTGAAAGTAAATCCTCAATCCTTATCAACTATTACCTTTTTGCGTACAATTAATCGGATCATTTATAAACGTACGGCCGTACGTATTACGTACACGGCGAAAAGCTATTTAAGATTCTCTTCTGAGGAACTTATATTAGTTATACAGAGGCGAATAGATGGAGGGGCCTTGTGAGAAATTACAGGCGTATTTCTTAGAAGTCTGTACCTTCTATTTCCGGAATCGAAAACAAACGAATTCTGGTTCCGTCCCACGTTTCCATTGCCACGTTTAAACTCATTGCTATTACTCTGATAAGAAACATGTTGTAAGCTTAATTTCATATTTAACAATTGTTCATATCTACGAAATCTAAATTTGGAAATCATAAAACTGGCTTCTCCAAGAATTCCGTACACCCTGTGTATATCCACTGTCCAAACCGATTTTTAATTTAATCTTAAATTAGAATTTATTCCATATAAGATTCGACTTTCCCCTCGTTATTAAGTTTCCGCGCGTAGTAACTTCGCACGTGCTCAATTCGAATGGGCAATTCGCACTTCCGTAGATGCTTATTCGCAATCAGACTCCGGACGTCGATCTAGGCGCGAAGATTTCTGCTCTCTATAGAGCCGAGCTCTCTCTCGGCTTCCTTCGAGAAACGCGGTTCCTATGATGTACTTACTTTGCCGACCTTATCTCTATACAGTCGGTCAGATCTTACCCTCGCGGTACGCACGCACGTGCGGATGCACGTCACGCACGGATGCGGTCTGCCTGATCTGACGGAACGATCGAGGAAACAAAAAATGTTGAAATCGTCTCGAACCCCCGAATCTCCAGCACTTCGTTTGCCAGTGCGCATCCACGTTAACCGTATTAGTCTATCGACAATAAAGATTTGTAACCGAACATCCCCGTACCGTTGCTGCAACGGTTAGATTGAATTTACAGAAACATACGCGTGATAAAATGCTCCTTATATCGCATTGTACACCTTTCCATGAAACCAGTACATAAGATGACAAATCCTCTCTTGAAACGCAATTAATATTCCAGTTCTTAAACGAACTATCGATCAGAGGAATCGCAACGGTTCGAAGAAAGTCTCAATCCATCTTCCTTTTAAGCGTTCGACGACACACTTTTGCCGGACAACATAATCGCTGCAGCGTCGCGATAAACCCATACCGCGATCGCGAACAATCCGTTCCTCGAATTCGTATTCCTCGTAGAGAAATTGGTAACGCCGAGTACCGGCGGCGTGTACGCGGACGCCCATAAATAAAGAGTCTACGCAAGGGACGTATTAACAACGATTATGGTTCCAGTGGTCGCGTAATTTTCGCATAGCGAAACGTCGCCGCGACATTCTCATCCCTTCCATCGCATTATGCGAGAGAATTATCTACTTACTCCAGAATGCCGAGTACACGTTCCATGGTAAATGCCGCGTCGCTTTTTCATCTCGCTTTCTCTGACGATCCGACATTACCATTAATCACGTCGATACTTCTTCCCGAGCCACAGGCAATTCCAGCATGTTTAATTATTTTCCAAAGATTCTATTTCTCGTCTACTCGATGTCTTTTTATTAGACGTTTTATAATATTCTATATACGTATCTCTGTTATAAAAATTGTTGGAAGGATGTCCCGTTTCATCAAACGCTTCATAAAAATAATTGACGCTCATTCGCTTGAAACAGTGTTAAACGTTAAACAACAAGAATATTTGGAACCGTTCACGTCTTAACGCGTTCGCGATCCATCAACCCGACACGCTGTTCGCGCTTCCGCGGAACGGATCGGGCAAATTACGACTCGTTGAAGGCGAATTACATAGCTCTCGCGATCGACGATATTATCAAACGGTTATGCCTGTCAAACAGAAGCGTGCGTTCACGATACACCGTTCCCTGCATGCTCTCGCGTGCGTCCCGTCGGTCATCAGAGTGAATTACTTCGATCGAGAAAACTGGTACCCTGCAGCGATTCTCCAGTGGAAGAAATTACCTGGCACGCTCTTTCATAATACATATTGCGTTTATTGTCGTCGTGCGCGTATTCCACTTTCAATGACGCGTATCAGTCGGTCGATTTGTTCGCGATCGTTTAGAAAAAGTCGTTGCTCGACAGGTTTTGACGTTTTTCCCTTGATTCGCACACGGTCGTTGTCGATCACTGAACGCAGAGATTTTTCTGGAGGAAATGCAAAAATTTTTATGGAGATCATTTTTATAGGCATCGTTTTAATCGAACGATGACATCGACAGATATTCGTACGATTGTAAAGAAATTGTGGCACTTCAGGGCGACGAACTCTGTCCTGACGTTTGGGCTTCGATACCTAAACAAGGAATTGTTTAATTTTATAATTCGACCAATTAATAAAGAAATTAAACGAGCATACGAGGTGGACTTTGGATCGTACAATTTTGGCTAATTAACGAGCCCGTCCCAGCTTTTCGGCGGAGATCAAACTCGCAGGTAGACGTCACCGGTACGTGACGCGAATGATATTCTTACGGCTATATCGTTTTAGCGCCATAGACGACGCTTCGATGCATTCGATGGAATTACAGATGAGCCTCACGTATCCACCTCCGGTCGTAAAAGGAGACAGGACGAGGAGTTCCTACTCGGTCACACTATTAATTGACAAAAAGCTGATTTCGTGTATAAAGGCTGTTCCCAAAATTTCTTGTCGGGAGACTTCATACCCTTCGACGATCCGACGGTTCTTCCCGTCCGTTCTTGTCCACGACCAGTTCGTCGCGTAACTCGTGAGAGCAAATAAGTGGAATATTATTTAATGCAATACCTTAACAATGAAATGGTTTCATTCGATCAATCGATGTCGGTTTGAATTCCATAAAATCTGATTGAATCAATTACTCTTGGATCTTGACATTGAGACTGAACGTGCCTCAGGATTTTTATACGTAACGCAGATCGTTTCATGTACATGCGTTTACATTTCGTGTGTACATGATCTATGGGTTGTTGGTTTTTGTGCGGGTATTCAATTCATGGATGCTTCCTCTGCATCGTACTTTTGATCTCTTTCTCGATTCGCCGACGATACAACTTCTTGATTACTGCCAGATGTTGCGCGCTTCGGACCTTTCTCCCTTTTCTCCTTTCTCCAAATAAGAGGACCGACCTTTTTTGCCCCGCTCCAAGTAAATCCTCCTGCGATCTTTAGAACGCTGTAGATCAGTGGAACGTGGAATGTACATAGAGAGAGAGAGAACAGTTTACTTGAAATTGATCGTAGAATATTTTGATGACGATGAAGCTCGTACTTTCTTTCTTAATCTCGATGATCTCGTGAGTAAAAGAAGTCTTAATCTCATTAATAAGATGCATGTAAGAATTAAAGATTGCTTATTCGAAAGGCTTTGAGCCAAACAGAACTAAAATATAATTTATCAGTACATGAATTTCATTTAAGACGTTAATGATCGGTAAAGAAATAAGTGAACAGTTTTAACCGCTTCTAAACTACCTATTATCCAATGAACGCAATCACGGATCAACTTCGACGACCAAAGAGTCTCGTATTTCATTGTTCCCATTAAAGCTGCAATAAATTACGAGCACAATAACTGTGACTCGTTTTTATACATGTTACATTAAAATTATAAGAAGAATTCAAATCTTACTATTCGATCTTCTACTTTGTAGAAAGATTTCCATCGAAGTAAAATACAAACTTCTATTATATTAAATATTTAATATTAATATATTAAAATTTATTATTATATTAATATGTAAGTAATATTAAAAAAGTAATATTCATTCATATTCATATCGTTTCGTATCGCATATATTTTGCCGAATACAGTAAAGGTTAAAACGTCTGTTCCGAAGACGTTTCACCTACTTATTTCGTTGGGACGGTTAAAAAACGAAGAGCACGTCAGGGACAATGAGAGTTAGGTAAAAAAGCGAAGGCGGTGGAAAGAAAGCCCGAGGAAAGCAAAAAGCCTGGACGGTGCACACGGTCGACGGGGCCGAGGGGGGGAACAATCGGCAGCAATAAAATACGACGGAGCCGTCGCGATAAAGCCACGTCGTCTTGGTCGTCGCGAGTTCTCGCTGGGAATCCGCCAGCAAAAACGCATCGATTAAAAGCCGAAGGGCACGCACCGGCCACGGGGACCAAAGGATACCACCGGCCTATCTCCTGAGAGCAGAATCTTGTACGAAATTCGTGTTCGCTTTCCGGTTCGATAGAAAGTTTGCTCGGACTCGGATTTAGGGGTTCCTCTTAAAACCGACGCGTCACGTTACTCCATCGACTGCAACGGTTTTAAATATCCTCTGTAAACATCTTTTCGTTGGAAATTTGCTCGGGGCAATCTCTTTTAATTTCAACGATTGATCTAAGAACTTCGATTCTACTTCGTATCGATAACATTCACGACCTAAGAGTAAAATGTTGTACGATGGATTCCTGGTTTGGGCTCCCCGTACGCGACCCGTCCTGCGAAAGAAATATCCTTTTTGGGGAATCGATGGGACCGAGAGAGATCCAACGTTTGTCGGCCGGTAGAATGGAAATACCATTGTCAGGCGGAATCGACGGGACGATGTTTGAGAAATTCCCATGGTCGCGCGAGATACTGTGAGAAACGGTTGATCGTTCTCTGGCTCCACGTTCTCTAGATCTCCCCTTCCTTTCTTTTCTTCCATTCGATTTCATATCAGTTTTGTTAAAAAAATGCCGTGATAATTTTTCAAGAATTAAAAAACTATTGCTTTTAACTCTCACCGCACCGAAGCGTATCTATTTTTATACATTATGTACAGCAGTGAATCATATAAATCATATACCAAAGAACAACACCGACGAGGCTTGTGCGATCTGTCTAATCTCGTGAAATTCACAGATCAGAAATATCATATGAATTAAATGAAAAGACTCGATCTCATGTCCAGCGGTTTTGGGACACTCGGGTGGGGAAGGCAAAGTAGAATAATGCAAGCGACAGACACAATGCACATTCCAGGCGAATGTTTTGCCGACGAGACAAATTGCAACGTCCATTAAATGATCGCTTTTTATACTCGGGGGGCAGGGTTTTGGTGCCTTTAAGGTCGTTTTCACGAATCGGCCCCTCGGCTGATCCTAATTACGATCGGTAGTCCAGCGACAAATGCGTGCGAGCGAAACGATCGTTCCAATTTGCCTGAGGTACCAAATTGCTGCATTCTTCTTTCGAGAAAACGAGTTTCGAAGACACACGAATGTTAATATTAAGTACATTAACATGTACTCCTTTCACGTTACACTCGAGCTAATAAATTCTAATGTACATTTGAGAGCGCGTTTGTTAAATGATTCGGAACAGAAAGGAGCAAGGCGCTTCGTTTGACAATTAGAAATTTATAACGAGCCAAGTTTTTCTCGTTCAGGCCTCTTCTCGAATCCCTCTTCGTCTACTCTCTTCAGAGAAATTTATAATCTCATTAGACTAAACAAGCTTCTACCGCCCGTACGAGCCGGTTCGCCTTGCTGAAATCGGCCGAGGGCTCTTACGAGTCCGGCCATAACGTGGCCCGCGGCTCGGCCGTCAAATGGCAACACGCTGCAATCGGAGGGGGTGCGATAACTCACGCGTTTCTCCTTGCGAATCTGAATTATCGCTAGCAGTACGCGTGACATCGAAACGCGTATTCGCCCGACCGGTGCGCTTCTCGTTCGTCTCGCCGACGAACGTCCACCCAGGCACCGTGGGGTTGCGAATTCATATCTGACCCGGTGAAACGTCGCTCCGTGTAAGTACGCGCGTAAATGCGGCCAGTGACTCATTGTCGGTGGTGAGTCAACGACTAAACCGAAGCACCTCCGCTGCGTTTCGTCTTCTCTGCTTCCACGCACGTAAATATCCGTCCGTGGCTCGTCGTTCCGTTATCCTGTCACGGGACAGAGCTCCTGGTCGAGGATCAGGTGAAAGATATGGCCACGCGGCGCACGACCAATTTAGAGAGAATATTTCATCCTTACCGTCGTCCTTTTATTTATATGCCCGACGAGTCAGTGAGAGATACGATTTAAAATCGTCTACTGATCGCTGATTTTATTATATTAGATCTTCTACCTGGATTCTCGCTACAATTCTAACACACAGATCTTTTCGAAACATGGCGAAAATGAATTTTCCTTTCTTCCGAGTGAAAGTCCACTCCTGTGCACGAATCAACCTGAATGAACGGTATCCGAGACTCATGTGGATATATTAGCTTTCAAATTTGTAACAACGCTAACGCCCACGCATACGCAACATTACGGTTGATCGTTAAAACTCAGACAAGAAGTTAGGCATTGACTTAATAAATCCTGACGGAAATTCGGTAGAAGTTAATATGTGACAGAGACGACGGAGGCAACGTAAGATATCTTTATATTCTTTAATTGAAAAACGTTCGAACGGGGTTGGACAAAGCTCCCTGAGAAGTGTCTTCGATTCAGCGACACCCCACATCGACCTCGTTGGTCTCGGGTCTAGGCGCAGCCGACCCGAGATGACCTCGATTCACGGCTCAAAAATAACTCACCGTGTCCTCCCGTACGTTCTACCCTCCCCGCTTTTTCCCCGAGTCGTTCCAAATAAACGAGAGAAAAACACTGAAAGGCCGCCGCGATAAAGGTGTCCATATTTCTCGGGTTCGAGCTTCCAGTTGGCATTATCGCGTTCCCCGCCATCCGGGCTTACAATGGAAACGCATTAAGAATTGCCGTTAATATTGCGACGCATAAAATAATGGTACACCGTTTTAATTTACTGGTATAAGATACGGTGTCTACCGTGGTTATGCCGGCGCTTGTCAACGGTGGCCTCGGCGATTTCCTGCGTGCACACGTGCGTCGCACGTTTCGAGGAATAAAGGTCAAACGCGAGAAAAGGTTTACGGTGGCCGGCCTGAGCTCAGGTCGGCTCGCGTCCAATCGATCACCTCGTAAAGTTCGACGCAAGTCTCCGTCTTTGAATCCACTCTCATTTGTCAATCGGTTATTCTTCGAACGATAGAATAGTCTCGATGATCGAATCGATATCAAATTTTGCATCACGAACGGACCAAATCTGCATACAGGAAGTAGACGATAGGATAACTGACACAGTATTATTTCGTATTGAGTAATTGCTGTTTGCCTATGTGTCACGTATATGGAATTTGTATAACGTCCTCAGGTTTCGATTTTCGACGAGGTGGTCTCGAACTTACAGGAAGCGAGTATCGTCAGCGATAACGAGTGTAATAATAAAACTTCTGTTCAGCTCGAACGCTTTGTGTTCCCTTAGACAAGTTCATTCTTTATGGTTTGAAAGATAATAAGGGACAAAAACGATGTAATTCATTTCTCTCTCCGGCCCATAAACGTCTAATTTACTGCGATCCAAAAAGACTGATTATCCCAGTTAAATTGCGTTTAGTCTCTCTTGTCGTTTCTAGTATTGTCTTACAAATTGTAACTGTAATATGTTTAAAACGAGACTTTCTCATCGATGAGGTTTCAACGTATAAAAATGACGTTGCTGTCCTTAACACCTGTAATTATCACATTAGTGCCCAATTATTCCACGATCTTTCAAACGATTAAGGATGAAGAAATGAGAAGCACCGATCTTCCTGTTACGAATAAAAAATGTCCTCACGCGATAGGTGCGCGATGAAAGGCCGTGAGTGAAGTGGTCGGGCTGAAGACGTTAAAGGAGCCGTGTCATTAGCCGGGCTCGAGCTCATCTCGAGTGGTTCTTTTAATGAAGAGCGAACGCAGATACGAACGAGCAATCACTGCTGAACACCGTTCGAATTATACGTATTACTCCTTTTCTTTCTGCTCGATTCTTTTTTTTTTCGTATCGTAATTAGAGGCACTCTGTGCTGGACGTCGGGATTATGTTTCTTACGCTCGTGAAAACGCGCCGCGAACGTGTCATTACACGGTCTTAAACTCTTCCGGGCCCGAATCGTTCACGTCTTTCCGCCTTCAAATTTGCACGAGATGCCACAGGAATTACGGAGTCAAAGGAGATGAATGTTAAGACCGACCGAGTGTTTTTATTGACGACTTACAATAAATATTTCGTTTTTCACGACGATCGAGTTCGATCGAAACAAATCCCCGTTTCACGTCACCGCAAAGCATGCAGAGAAAAATGTGTTCGCACTTTTTAAACACAAATTACAAGCGTATCGAGCGTAATCATGTCTGAGATCTAGCGTCAGAATTTTCACCGTTCCGAATCGTTCGTTTCGATTGATTCAAAAGGTTGTAACGTGTCGTCCGAGCAAAAGGAGGAACGCGTCGACTCGCTTTCTCAACGTGCACGCGTCCATCAGCCGTCGATTCCTTAATACGTATCGCGATCAAGATACGTCTGGGCTCTGTGTCGAGATGCGAGATCGATTCGCGCACACGTATCGATCCGCGAGAGCAGCTGTGACCGTGATAATCTCAGCTTTATTCGTTGCTCACCCGTCCCAGACCAGTCGACGACCATTCAAAGGGTTCGCCTTTATATTTATTTGGAATGTCCGATGACCAAACTCGTTCTTGTACCTCCCCGCCGCTATTATACTTTTAGCAGCTGTTTCGTTGATCGATCTTCTCCTCTTTCTAAAAGAGCCAACGTCGAGGGTAAGAAGTGATTGCAGTTTTTTAAGAGGCCACGTGCTTCCGATTGAATTATTATAGACGACTCATGCTTGAATCTCGAGGAATTATTTTATTCGATCTGAATCCGATTCGAATGAGCGTTCGGAGTCGCTGCAGGACGAAGCATCCTCGTAGCGTGCTTAATTGGCTCGTAATTAATAATGCAATGTTGCGTGCAGCGGGCAGGAACCGCACGATCCTCCTCCTGCATGCAGAATCAGCGTACACGGCTCGTTAAGGCATCGTTTACACACAGGACTCGGGCCTTGGAAACTGATTAAAATGTTACCGGCCCATGTCTCCTGCGATTCGATGCCTCCCGTTTGTTCTCCTTTAAATATGCGTGTACACACGCTTGAAACGTGGCCCCTTTCGAGGTGTTTCATTTACGATACCGAACTCGATTCCAACGCATTGATATTCTCAGAGGATTCCTGGATGCTGGTCAACGAATCCAAAGTGTCTTAACAGCGAAACTATTTCACCTCGTACTCGTAGTCACTGTAAACAGCTTGGAAAATCTGTTCACGTGACGAGCATTATAACGAACGATTTCTACCGATCTTGCAAATCTGCTCGATTAAGCGAGACGACGTGGAACCCGGAATCGTCGAACAATAAATTAACAGAGGCCCACGCGGAATCGAGGGGAATGAAGACTGTCATACTTCACTGGAAATATAAGAAAAGATTGGCGAAGATTAATGGAAGCATAACGATCGCAATGCGCCACATCGCCAACAGGAATTATTGCCACGTTTAACCCTAACGAGATTGACGCGGCTCGAGTGATTAATCTCGGGATCGTCGTCGAATTTCCGCGAATTCTATGATTAATTTCATTTACTAGCTCCGGCGCGCATCGGTTTACGCGTCACGACCGACACACCCCCTTAACGAGGTGTCCGCGTAACCAATTTCGACGGGGTCTCTCATAACACGCGATTCTCACCGATGAAATATCAAGCGTCGTTATATTTCATTGTCTGCTACTATTTATGCGATGCCGCGGTTATTAAGGCCATCAGCCGGCCGTACGAACCTTGTCCACTGCCAAAAATACGAATTGCATATTTAACTGGGTCGTAACTGGGTCATAGAGTGGGGGATTACGCGACGTTATATTAGCTTTTACACAGAAAGTGTAATCAAAGATGTGTGAACGTTGGTCGGTACATTCTCTCAAGCCTTTCAATTTGAGGAATCGCGACTTTATACTCAGATGTTTCTTTTTTCCGTGAAAATGTATGGTTGAAATCCTAGAGGAAAGATGTGAGTGAGTGTGGTTTACAGAAGGAAACCACTTGAAACCTAGCTACTACTCTGCTCACTGAAAACATCTTCCAGAAGCATCCACTTTTAGTTCCTTCTAAACATCCTAATGCTACTTAAACACAATGAGTATGAAGCATTGGGACGTGAATAGTACTTTCCTTCGTTTTAAGAAAAAGGGAATTTCATACAAAAATAAAAATGCCTTTTTATACGATTTGAGCAAACGATTTATTGTCTTCCATTTTACATTACATGTTACATTCAATTTCATATCACAGTTCAGATCACATTTTACATTTCATGTTCCACTTCGCGTTGAATCAGCAGGTAAACGTTGCAATTTGAGTGCACCCAATTGTCACGGAAGTCGAAGTCGGTCGCAGATTAGACACGTGGCTAACGAGTCGACGATTTGACCGTTGCGTCTATGTAATTGCGACGGTCATTAACGATGCGGGTGGTTGAACGACGTTAAACGGTCTCTGTTCTATGTTTACAGGCGTGCGCCCCGAGATACATCTGGTTCTCAGTGTCCCAGCCGAAGTCCGATCCGGTTGGCAATCGAAGGGAACCCGTAGGCACCTGCTGGGTGGCCACCAACAACTTCGACGATTCGCAGGAGTTTTCACCTTGTCGAACTAGTAAGTGTTTTCCTTATTTCTGTTGACGTTAAGAATAGCTTGATAAGGATCAACTTTTTATCAAAATTTATTCAGTAATTCTGTAACCTGGAGAATGTATCTACCACTAAATAATTCTTTAATTAATCTCGTTATTCGAATTAAAAGTAATTTACACGAGATCTTTGTTAGTTCGCGATACGTAAAAAGACCTCTGGTTAGTTCAGAAGTATTAAAAATACAGAAGCTGAAAACAATTTAAACTATGGTGACCCTCGGTAATCATAAACAGTATCTCGAGCTGAAGAGGTCTCTTTCAAGGAGTGGCTTCGAGTGCAGAGTTTCGTTTCTCTAAGTGGTAAATTGTCCTTTGAAGATTTTTAAGGGAACGTCCCCGACCAAAAGCAAGGACCTGCCGCGACATATGGCCGCGCCTTTTAAATATGCTCGCCATAAATACGACCGGTAACAGGATATTTCCTGTGCTCCGTGCAACCGTGTTTTAATGACAAAATACGTATCGATTTCCTCGGTGAACCGGCTCCTTGTTTTACGAACCTCGCTTCTTTTCATCTTTCCTATACAATCTCTTCTCGGTGGTATTACCAAATACGAATTGAACGAAGATAATTATACACGATCTACGGCATCTGTTACACTTTGTTTTATAAATAATAATAACAAATATGTGGTGAAAAACATTTGGAAAAGTGACATTGGACAAGTAAAGATACTTGCATACCATGGCACAAAGTAGCTTATCGAGAACATAAAAAGAGACTTCGGTAGCACTCTTAGGATTAGAAATATACGTTCTTCTGTTTCTAGAGATAATGCTCGTGTACCAGAGTTCGAAGATAAGTCTCTCCGGAATTTGGTGCGTTTTTCTGTTATCTTTCTTTTATCACTGGTCGAGCGGACCCAGTGCAGATCTCGCGAGTTATTTATGTGTCACGGTATTGCTTTTACATTACATATATCTTGACCTCGGATGTTTTAATAGTCTTTGGTCGTCTCTCTTGTCCCCAGCGCAACTTATATGTACACGAATAATATTGAAACTGTCAGTAAATAATCGCATCATAAAATTCATAAAAGCTCGGAATCTAAACCAATGCAGAGTCAACTGTAGTCGTCTCCGTGTCTCAATTCATTTTGACGTTTCCTGAAACGCCTTCAACAGCGGGGAAACATCGTGTCCCTTCTCGATGCGACTCGAGAAAGGAAACGGAAGGAGCAATTTGTAGAGTTCTTTCACGAACGGCTTTCTCATAGGGACACGAATATACCATCGTCGGCCGTATTTAGCTTGCCATTTTTTTCGCGAAGTCGTGCGACCCGAGAGAAGTCTTGTATACGCGTTTAACACGCCGCGAACTGAAACGTTTCCTGTCGCGTTCCAGATTTCTTGCTATTTCTAAATGAATTTAGCAGGCGAAGCGAGCGAGTGAGAAACATGACTCACGCTTTCGATTCGATCTCACGTTCAAAGATTGTTTGTTTCATTCATATCAATGATGGTCTCGACGCGTCGATTCGCATAATCAGCAGAAACAAAATAATACGTTATATGTTTCGACGAAACATTTATGAAATCGTGAAGAGAAGAATGTAAAATGGTAGAATTTATTCCTCTGGATCACTGGAAGGACTTAAGAAAAACTGATAAGATATCGTTTCTCGTTGGTAAACCGGATAAAAGTCAACCAGGAAACCGTAATATCCCCGCGGAAGTGCGAGATATCGCAGACCTGTGAGCTCATCGTCGAGAAATTCCGCGGCGGGAGCGGGCAATTAAACAATTTGTAGCGTCGATCGAGCGAACGAACGGGCGAACGTTTGCTGCCGCGAATCCCGAGAATCGTGCGCCGGGTTCTTAACTACCCGAAGCTAGATCTCGCTTATGAAGCGCTATCTCGCCTCGCTCATTGTTGCCTTCTTTGGACGCGAATCCTCGTGTTCGTTTCACCTCGTGCAACCGGCTTCCATTTGTCGCTTACGACGTCGCCCGAGGTATAATTCTCTTTGGAACAGTTACTTTTGCAGCTGCGTATGCTCTCGTAGCCGATCCATTAACAGTCCCGTCATTCGCTAACGTAAATTACGTCAAGCGGGTATTAGAAGGAGAAGCTGTTTCAGATTTTACTCTATGTATTCCTCTCCATTTTTACTTCATGTATTCTTTTCATTCTTATTCTTAACAGAACTACTGAGTAATGACGTATACGTACTTCTTAAAATTAATAAGTCATTTAGGAAGAGACAGCAATTCTTACGTTTTTATGAGTAAAAATTGAATAATAAACTAATAATGATAATAATAATAATTTAATAACAATAATTATCAAAATACGCTTTTAATCTACGTTTCGTGGGGGTCCGAATGATTCACCTCGTAGGTGTACTGTACAAAATTTTGCATCAAAAAGACAAAATAAATAGGTTTGGCGTATGAGATAGACGTCTGTAAACGACTACGAATACGCAATTCTTATTTCCGTACGTTTGCTAGTTTTAAAGAGCCGTAACAGCTGTATCGGTAGTGAAATGCGTAAACGTTGACATTGAATGTTTGACAAGTGTAAATGAATGAAGTAATGCGTTTTATTTAACGCGGTTATGAAACTACATTATACGGGACGTGCATTGGCTTGAACTGGATCGACTGGTCGACTAATGGTCTTGCGAAGTGTTAACCGTGTGGTAAGGACGCCCGATACTAAAAAGAGCTTTTAGACCCACGATAGAAATCTTGGGTGAACACAGACAACGTTCATGATTCACGCTATGCATTTTCGTTGCGTTCACGGTTCACTCTGCAATTTTCAACATTCCCAAGATTGTAAAAAATTTATCTTTCTTTTTTAATCCTCGTCCGAAACGATTCTGTACTTCGTTCCTAAATTAATTAATACTAGATTGCCGGAACGAGTCAATTTGACTCATCGTTCAAGACTTGAAGCTCAAGTATCGTGCAAAAAATGGAAGTAAGAGCTTCTGCGGTAAATGTAATAAAAAAAAATCTGTGGAAAATTTATTTTAAAAACAGAATATATATGTAAAAATTGTTTTGAACGAAGTTTCTTTAAAATAAATTTTAGCAACAAGAAACATCTGGCAATCTATTGTTAAAGTACTCGCATCTACCGTAGACTGATCTGACGATATCGATAAAAAGAGATTTAGGATTAATAAACGAGAGTAGATGGGCACGTTCGTCGAGTCGAAGAGACGAGGGTTTCCTCGTTGGCTCGTCACATGATATCGTCGCCACTTACTTACGACTCGTTAAACAGTGAAACGTCACATCCAAGGAACACGAGCAGTGGCAGTGGCATCAACGGTCCAGTGAAAGTGGCAATGAATCGCCGCTGGTAACTGCGTCGAGAGAAGCCGTAGTTGCGAACGGTCGTCGTCGTTGTCGTCGAACCCGAGCAAAGAAGTCGGGAGAAAGAGAAGGAAAAAAAAGCAAATGAAGAAATCGTAATTAGAAGACGCCTTACCACTGACTCGGCGCTAGTTCTAACGAGCCCAATTAGCACTAGATCTTGCTCGAATTACGATGGTGTTGCCGATCTCGAACGCCTACGCATTTCTTGCCTGCCGAATTCATAAAATAAATGCTTCGACGTATGAAATATGAAAAGTGAAAACGTTATTCTGTGACGTATAGTAAAAGGGATTTCTATTCGAGAGATAAATAAAGATCACGTTCAATCCGTCCCCGCGGGCGAAGTATTAGGGTCAAGAATGTCGTTGACAAGATCTCGAATTCCGCGTGGCAATAAGAACGATCCGCTCTTATTGCGATTTTATTGCGGCTCGCGCTCTTCAAATTGTTGCTCCTCGGAAATGAGCTTGGACGGCGGCGGCGTGGCTTCGTCTGTTTCACGCCGATTTTCTTCTTGCTCGGTTCTCGACGACGGTGTAATCTCGCTGCTTTCACGCTGCGTCGTCTCCCGACTCCCGTGACAACAGATTCGTCGCCGATCAACACATCTAACAATCCGATCATACGTTACTCTTTATTTCTTTGATTTACTTCGTGGAGAATCGTACATGACGTCTCGGGCTATAATAATTAACAATCCGCGTTTACTCGTTTATATGTAATGCAAGTGGAGATATTTCGTTTATCGATGAAGTTCATGACGACCTTCGATCGGTTTTAATTTGTAAAGTGGCTCGATGGCGGATACTTAATCGCGTGTCGACGCACTTACACATTTACGCGGAATCAGAATTACAGTAGCTCCATTCATTCCGTGCGACTCGATTAAGCGTCGTGTGCTCGTATAATGTGTGAACACTTTCACCGTTCTAATTCAATTCTCGAAACGCGTATTATCCTATCCAAATAAAACAATTTCCTTTATATTCGAACAGTGACTCACTGTACTTAACTGTTTCTTTGTTTATTCGCTCGTTTAATAGTGTTCCATGTGACTAGACTGTATTCTCAAAATTATACAACGTCGGAATTAAGTTTCTATATAAAAGACGGATGTAATTGTTTCTGACGGAGCTTGGAAGCACCGTTTGCTTTCGCAGCACTTTCTCCGTAAAAACATTTCCGTGGCAGTCGTCCTGGG
Source organism: Ceratina calcarata (assembly GCF_001652005.2). Classification (NCBI taxonomy): domain Eukaryota; kingdom Metazoa; phylum Arthropoda; class Insecta; order Hymenoptera; family Apidae; genus Ceratina; species Ceratina calcarata. The sequence goes on from NW_017158043.1 coordinate 790,477, forward strand.
TCTAAGCTCGAGAGCACTCTCTCACTGACGAGAATAGCTCCCTCGCGAAGCATCGAGACACGAACAATTATAAATAGACCGGCGACGATATCATCTAATCGAACTTGTCCTTTGTTACCTCGCGTATCACAGCTACGTTAGTCTTTTTTTTACAAGAAATAGGAGACTCATTTTAGAGCTCCATTTTTCGATGTGTTAGATTTTCACTTACTATAATTAAGGTTGTACGAACCCTAAAAACAATGACGAAGCATTGAAATTTTGAATAATTGCTTGCAATACCCAAAACAAATCGTCGCTATATTCCCCGAGGAAACGAATCTATGCCGACGGCTACTGGTTATAATGTTTGATACGCCGTACGTGTCTGTTCTCTGTGTATACTGGCATTTATTCTACGCGTACCGGCTCTATAATGGGATCGAAGAGTGACGAAGTTTAAGGAGCATGCGATCCCGGCACGGATCTTATTCGCATGCACGCGAAGAATCGGCGGCGCCGATCGGTGCTACGGCTCGGCGGCGTCGTCGCCTAGCGTTTTTTCTCCCGCGCTCGACACGGCTGGATCGCTCGTCGACGACCGATTGATGTAATTGCGTGACTGGCAGCTCGTCTAAAGTGACCGACAGGCTCCCCGGCTCCCTGCTTCTGTCCGTACGCATATAGGGTGTCACTGAATCGTCGCGAGTTCAGATTTAAATAACAGACAAAATGAATTATATCGTAAATACAGAGAAATCAATCATGAAACTTCATTTTAAGTACACGTGAAATTCGTACGTCAAGCGCATGTGTGATTAATTCTGTGTACACAAGATCGTAGCTGACATAGTGCGACTCAATCATGTTTCATACAGAATATGGCACTGCTTCCTTTTACATTTAAACACGAGATTAGTTAAAAAATATTGAGACTGAAACTTCATAAAAGAGAATCTATTCATACAATTTCTTGTTTTCATTATTCTACTAATCTGACGACACCCTGTACGTGTATACACGCTCCTGGATCCCACCGGATATTCTCCCATATACACGCATCGTTTTCTTACTGGTAGCCTTTACGTCGGGTCATAAGCTCGTTACGTCGGTCAGAGCGGTGACGGTCGATTCGACGCGTGAAACTTCGGCCTAAAACCTTGAACATGTCTCGTTAATAATTATCTGGATCTCATTAAGAATTATTTCTGTATCTACTGTAATTAATTGCTTCTGATATAATTGCGGGGTCACGCGTAGTAAGAAGACGAAGTAGAAGTTCATTGACTCGCGGTTAATCGCTTTGACAGCAAGAAAAAATAACGTTCGATTCATGAAACGAAGCTGTAATAAATGGTGGATAAAAATGATAGAGAATAAATCATTAATTAATACGGACTCACTCTACGCGACTTTGTAAACGCGTTATCACATAAATGAAATTCATGTTCCTTTTGTACGAAGAAAATTGTAAGAGTTTATATTCATACGAAATTATTTGGAAGAGGACGAACACATCGTATTTGCCAAGTGGATTTCTGCATTCTGATCGTGCATCGGTGTATAACGTTGGACATAAAAGAACTTCCGTACGGGTCAGGACTACCTGATAGAATTGCTTGCACGTGAAACGAAATCAAAACCGTCGGCTTTCTCGCAGTGCGCCGTCTTTCGCTACTTGCGTTTTCCTCTGCCATTTCCAAGTGCTGGCAGGAAGTGTAGCTCTTCCAGTGAGACAGGAAGGATGCAACTTCTCACGACGACTATTCAATGTGTTTTCTGTCAGTTCGGATTTCGACTAGAGTTTTTCTTTCTAGAGAAGCAAACATACAAAAATTTAGACTTCTGAAAGACGAATCCCTGAAGCAAGAATTGAGAATTAAATAGATCAGAGGTTTTATTATCTGTCTCATCTGGTGGAATATTGAAACGAAGATTGATAGGATCACTTTCAAACCGTTTGAAACATGGAAAACTACTCTTTCACTGAAATTGCTTGGTTGTTAAACTGTAACTCTTTCCAAATCTAATAATCTTATTAGGCGTCGAAAATAGACCACTCGATGTAATTGGCTTGGCTTCGTTTCCTCTTAATTGGATAATAAATTTTACGCCTTCGATCACGAGTCTACGTGCAGTAATAGATTATCGATCAGGTTTTTTTTTTCTAAAGTCTTATCTGCCTATAGCAGATAGGTATGCATAAATTGCGAGAACTCCTGAATGCGATTTCGTAGAAAGACTCTGATTAAACGTAACACACATCGACACCTCTACTACGTTAATCCTCTACGTGAATGATCAAATAGAATAGAGTCTCGTGATTCTTTTACAAAGAAATGTATCGCGTGTCGCGGCGACGTATGTGTGACACTTTGCGTAATTAGATCTACGATAAGCCTTCGGCTTAAACTCTGTTGTAAAGTATAAGCATCGTAAGTTTTCCAGCTTCTTTCCGCGGGCTGTCTTCCAGTGAATTATCACGAAAGAAACGCGGATATTCGCGGGATTGTGAAGGGGCATTCCCCGGCGGAAAGAACGAATTAGCAGAAGAAAACGTCTGTAATAACCGCTCCCTTTTTACCGACGACACGTAATTGCAGCAACGTGAAATAGTGCATCGGCGAATAAAACGGTCCGTCGCGGCGGCCCGTGTACGCGTACCTTCGGACTGGTTCACGAAACGAGGTGAAAAACGGGAAATCGTAGGAAACCTTCGGGAGTGGAAGATCGCGATCGTGCACACGGAACACGGACAGGAACAGGGATCGGAGTCGTAGAAATTGATAACCGTGAAAAAGTCGCTCGTATCGGATGAATTATGTATTTAGAGGAAACAATGGGAGTACAATGGTGACGTGCTCTGCTTTCTGGATCGGTTGCTAGCCACGATCCTCTGACTGTGAATTAATTCGCTTTTAAACACGAGCCAAGCTTCCACGATTGAAATACTAGATTAATAATTATGTAAATAAAAGAAAATTTTGTAATATACGTTTTTAAAACCGACTAAAAATTATAAAGTAATTATAGAATACTTGTGAGGTTTAAAACGAAAAACGCGGAGCGCGCTATTCATGCATCAATTAATCTACGTTTTTCGTTCTAAATCTTACAAGTGTTTTGTAATTATTTTCTGCTTTTTAGTATTGTATTGTCATTCAGTTCTGAGCTATGTTTAAAGTTTCAAGTTTCTAGCAGTTACTTTAAAATCAATTGCAGAATTTGCAGACAAGAAAGTGAGCTAATAAAAACGTAGGAAAAATCGAATAATGGTAACACGAAATATCGAAAGGAAAGATAAATTTGAATACATTTTTCTAAATAACATCATAAACGTAATACTAGGAACACAGACCTGTGAACAATCAAATTCACATCGATAAAATCGATTGACCCGAGTCAACGCCAATTGAACGTGAAATTGGCAGTCGAATTTTAATCGGATTCACCTCGAGTGAGGAAGGTCGTGTAGAATTCCTGGAAGCAGGGGATAGTCTGATCGATCGATCGATCGCCGGATCCGAGAGAAAACGGGCGTCACGGTTCGAGATCGATCCGGGATCAATGATGCGTGCAGCCACGCAGTATTCCGTAGACGTGCGGGAGTGCGTGGCGTCAGCCCTTTAAAGCGACGCGACGTTTAACTCGACTTTCTAATCGATGCTTCGAAACGTAACCTCGTGTCAGGTACGAGACGTCTGGCAAATGCACGCGCGCAAGATCTTCCACCTCTCCCGACATGAACGCGACTCCCTTTTAAACGACTGTTAACGAATTTGGAGAAAGGATGTACGAGAACAAATCTGTTTACGATAAATCACTTAAGCTTCGTACGGCAACGTCTTAGAAAGATCGCGTCACAGCACGATACAGTTTATTTCGTTCGTGATTTACGAGGATCGTGTAATAAAGTCATTAGGTTGATTTAAGAAAGGACGTGAGTCAACGAACAGGTTGAACGGTCTCGAGGCGACCTTTTATTTGTCGAGCGCAATTACGGTTGGAATCGTTTCGAAGGGTCGATACGTACGTGGCCAATTATTAGTGGGGTACTCGGTACGTGGGCAAGGGTCCGTTCAAACGAAACGACCGAGATATGACGTCTCTACTCGGAGTACCGAAGGACGGCGCTATATAATTGTGTGCTTCCGTTTCAGGGTACTGGGGATACCATAGACAGGGTTCCTGTCAAGCCGGCTTGGGCGCTGCTATCTCTAAGGTAGGACCAAAAAAATAGATCATAGTTATATTTAATCCGATCGAAAGATCAATTTATTCTGCCCTTTCGAAGAAACTAATAGATCTCTTTCACCTGTGAAACGAACGAACAGAACATCGGATTTCCGTAATGGGAAAATCGAAAAATGTCAGCGGGGTTCTGTCGGGGTTGTCACCCCGCAGTTTCGTAAATCACAAACAAACGAGAACGAAGAGAACCGGGGATGGAGTTAAAATTCAAGCTTGGGAACTATTGAAGTCAACGAGTGAGTCCAAATACGAGATTTCCCTGGCCACTCTCTCTCTACGTCTGACTGTTTAAGTCGCTGGCGTAAACACAGAGAGATATAAATACGGTAACCCCACGTGTCCTGCCACGTCCTGAAAGAGTTAAGAGGCGACACGAGGGGTCGGCGAAACCCGAATATGGCCAGGAATGTGAATTCCAGCCTTACGCACCTCCCGGCCATTCGTATTCGTGGCGAGGCCCGGCGCTCTTCCTATATAATACGATTGTCTCGTCGAAAGCTCGATTTTCTGGCCGCGGTCGGCAGATCCCGAGGACCGATCGGCCCTCGTAGGCGTCGACCCGTGGCCCTTCTCTTCTTTTTAACCGATCACCGGACTCGTGCGCGCAACACGTTGCACCTGCCTCGATACCTTCTCCGTGGCCCGGTGTCGCGATGCGTATCGCCTCTGGGGCTATAGGTACGAATTCGAAATTGGTGGGTACCGTGTCAGCGGTTTATCTCTCGAGTCCCGGGGTGCGGGACAATGCCTACGTACGTGAAACGTATGAAGAATGTTTTTCCTCGGCGGACGAGTTCATCTCTCGCGGTCGAGAAAAATATTTAAGGGACTCACCGATGGCCATCGACGATGCCGACGACCCGAAACTCTGCTTCAACGGAGAGATCGTGCGTGCACGATCTGACCACGATCGGCCGTTCCCGTTTCGTTTCTAATCTCGATCTCGTGCTTTCTCCTTCCGGGACCTCCTGACCCAAAGACCAATCTGATCTCGGGAGAAGAAAGGCAGGATTTCCGGTTGGTTCCGATCCGAGGGAGCGGCGCGTTATCGGTGGAACGGGACAGTTTCGATTACCGGGCTGAGAAATAGTGGGACAATTTCGCGGCCACTCAGTTATCTCTCCGCGGATGTATAATTCAGAATTGTCCGGCTGTATGGCAGTATGTTTAATGCATGTCGCGGTCCGTGGTCTAACTTCGACTCGCATTCAATGTTAATACCCCACCTCCGCGGTACGAGCGGTCAATCGTGTCTTTTACCCACGAGCCCGGGATCGTGGAGCGACGCTGCCGCAATGATTTTAGGCAAATTCGATTCCCCCTCCTCGCTCCGTCTTTATTCGCCGATTTTAGAATCGTACAAACGGCTGTGTTTAGTAAGTATTTATCACGTCGCATTGTCCATAGGAATGTTACACTTGAAGAACTACATTGAATTGAACGAAGAACTACGTTCGATTGACTCGAAGACACTCGGATATTCTTTTCGTCAACTGTTTTCGTGTCGACGTCCGACGCGCTCTAGGAGAATCCCCGCGTGCACTAAATCTCGAGACCGGTGATTTAGAAGGCTCCTCGACGCCGTTCAGTATGCAATCGAACATCGATCTCCGCGTTAAGCCGCCGCTCCTGGTATATCTACCTTTGTCGTGGCTGGTTCCGCGCGTTATCCCCCGATCTACAGAGGATCCAGTCGAGATCGATCGATACCCGGTCGATATCGATCTAGACGATTTCGAACGCGATCGTCGATCCTCCCATTTGACGAACGAACCCGCGTACCCCCTTTTACTCAGATGAAAATAACTCTGGGGAGGTCCTCTCGCGAAATCTTTTGACCGAGGGAATCATTTTAACTCCATAAAGATTTATTGCGAGTTCCTTTGACGTGACTCACTGTCACTCGGGTACTTGTATTACTAAAAAGAGATTCAGAGGCATTTTGTAAAAGATTTGATCGAGGATAGAACTCGTATGATCGATTCATTATGTGCGAGCTTTCATATCGAGCTGAACTATCTCATGACACGAAAAGCTCGTAGGGCAACCCTATCGACCGTTGAAGCGTCGGGTAGGATTTTTTCAGAAGTCGCCGGACGACTCATTGGCCGGGCACATGAATACGCGGAAACGGTGGCATAAATTTCAACATGCTCCCATACATATTTGAGCGACCGGTTATATTTCAATCTCGGATGGGCCTTCTTACCCCGTGGCGGCCCTCGCGATCGGCGCCGCTCCGGGATCCAGCTCGTGCCGGTCGTGTTTCGTGTGTAGACCGCGTTCGCCATTGTCTCGATTGCAAATTTTTCGCGTGTAGAAGCATCCGAGCCAGCGCTGCTCCGTAGGGGGTACATCGTGTCGGTCCCCCTTTTGCCTTCGCTCTGCGACGTCTCCCCACGATCGCCGTCCTCGTCGTCGGTCCGCTTCTGTTGTCCCGGCCGTGTCGTACGAGTTCCCTCGACAAATGCACGTATTTGCTTGGCTACCGGTTCGCTAATATCTCCGCTGTAAAACCAGCGCAACGGGCTTGCAAATTTTCGTCGGCCAGTCGATCGAATTTTTACGATAGTTTCCTGAACGAGATCAGAATTATTTCTAATTGCGGGCGAAACAATTGGCGTCGTGATTCTTCGATTATTATAACAAAATCCTATTTCGACAATTGCTCTTATAATTACATCGTCATTTGTTATAGTAAATTTCTATTGAATGATGAAAAAAGCGAGTTTTATTGAAGTTCAAATTAATTGTTCTTACTACGTTAGTTTATTGCGCATTTATACAAAAATATAGACAATGCATTTGCACTCTGTCGAAAGTAGGTACAGTCAAAGAAAGCAGGTGAACAACGTAAGAAATTATTTCATTTCTCAAAATTGATATCCCAAATGATTACATTTGCATAAAAAACGACGGTATGGATGTCTTGGTTTGGTCGTAGCTAATTGTAAGATTTAACGTGGAATCCTGGGGCATACGAAAAGAACCGCTCGACTCGGTTACGTCGGTGCAGAACGCGCGAGAGCGCATGCAACCTCTACCTACGTAGTGGCGCCAGCTCTCGATGCTCCGCACTTCGGGGTCCGCTTTTATTTATCGTCGCACAGAAACGTTATTATTTGTGAGCCAGTTTCCGAGTCGATTCGCACGCTACGCGAACAATGGACCCTCCTCGTCGGGCCGACGATGTCAAACGTGCCACCGAGTCACGTGTGTGCACGCCCCGTGCGCCGCGATGCGCTCTTCGCCGCGCGGCGCGGGTGCAACAACCGTTCTCGCTCTCTCTCCGCCAACCTCGGAAATCCCATCTATTATTATTATTAGACTCGCCAAGCTCCACAACTAAAATGTTGTGCAACAGTAAAACGAAAAATTAATTTTAACAAAAAGTTTATTTGATCATTTGAAGAATAGGAGTGAGACGAGAATTAGGATAATTAGTAGAATGCATAATTGGCAGAGAACATAATACACGCTCGGACAAAAGATGAAAAGAAAGGACGTCGTAAATATCCGTGTTTTGTTCTCGTGTAATTACTGCGACGTTTAATGTGAGCGCGCTGAGTCAGTGGCATAAACTCTATAAACTAGGAGAATTACACTGCAGGCCTATCGTATGTAAGAGTGGTCGCAAGTATCGTTCCACGAGTCCTAATGGAGCAAAGATCACTTATCAGAGCGCAATGAAAATGCATTCCTATTATTCTTCCTAGGCTTTACTTACATTTCTCGTGTATTCGCGCTACATACCCCCGTCGTATTTTACGCGTTTTATCATGGATGCTTTACCGATTTTAATTTTATACACAGTTATCGTAATTGAACTTCGAGGTTCATCGTCGTGTGTAATTCAGACTTGTTATTTGGCGATATAAAACGATTTGCTGCGGCAGCGTGAAACTCTATTTATCCGAGACGCTCTCTTATACGAAGATTTTGAAACGTTGTTAACTTCTATGAAATACCGAGGCCTCTCGAGATGGCTCGGACAAAGAACAGAGGCAAGGTTTCTCCGCGCGGAACGAGAGAAGAGGATATCTTTAATGGGACGAGGGTGAAGCGCGAATATGTGACGGCGCGGCGGCACCGCGCGCGGATTCCCCGGTTTCGTTCCGGCGACGCGGCGTGTCTAGTTTCGTTTTACTCTGCTTATCATGAGAAATGGCGGCCGTTTATAAAACAATGCAACCGCCTAGGAGAGGAGGACGAGGAGCGGCGCGTAGGTGGCCTCCTCGGAACGCTGGCCGACGGTGAACACGGAACACGGTGACAGAACGAAATGTCCGTGCCTTAAATGGCCACCTGAGACTACCCTGTCGTTCCTACTATTCCTGCCGGCTGCCGTCGTCGTGCCGTGTCGCGAACGTGCCCCTTTCCTTACCTTCCGCTCTCTCCTCCTCCTCCTCTCTCGCTCTCTCTCGAAGCCGTGCCGCGTGTGTTACGCGCTTCGTACGACGCGTCCACGTAACGGCCTTTCCGCCTCACGTTTCCAAACCGTGAATCAATTATTTAATTTCGTTCCTCGATCTCACGGAACGTACCCTGTACCGAAATTGACCCTTTGCACTCGTCTGTCACGTTAGAAACGAAATTTCCGAAGAAATCGAGTGTAAACGGTCAGAACAATTGTTCTTCGATCCTCGGTCGGTTTATTCGAATTGCATTTCGTATAACGACTTATTAAAAAAATCCTTTAATAATCTGCATTAAATCTGTAAAAATTCATGTAACGAATACTTGCATACTCTGCAGTATTCAATTGCATTAACTCGAATGCAGATCCGTGCGTTAAATCGTGGCCGACAACTGTTCTCGCGCATTCAACGAGCAATCGTATAACTTTCCCCTTCGTTCGCATCTCCGCCTAATCTCCGCCACGGTATTTCCGTATTTCTCGTTCCCCTCGTTGGATTCTATCGCGAAGCAATGCGTTCTATGCGACGACGTGCTCGCGCGTGGGCGTCGGATCGCACGCGTAGGTGCATCGCGAGAACGTACGTCGACATTGTACCGCGATTAACACTTTGATCCCGGCGATATTTAAGCGGAATCTCGACACAGACCTTCCCACGAAGGTCATCCTTACTATCTACGAAACCTCGCTGGAAACGAACTCGACGAGTCCAATTCCTACGATTCGAATTGTTTGAATCCGTTGGATCAATGAGATTGTCCCGAGGCTATTCGATGCAATTGTAAATTCTATTCAAGTCATTAATATTTAAGGGGCTGTATCCGTGTCCGCTAAAAATTTAGGTGATCTTTGGGAATTTTTTTAAAAAAGTATCCCATCGAATCTTGTTAAACTTTAAGGACGTATTTGCTTGTGAATGAACTATGTAAAATAATTTTTTCGTACAAAAATAATGAAACGCGAGCGACTTATAGCGCTATCCCCCGAGACGTCAAAAAAGAAAGTTGATTTCATTCATGATGTTATCGTGGCTCGTGGATTCAGCTTCCTGCGATCGCTCACGTGCCAGTCTAACGTTGATTAATATGTATGCGAGATACGGTCTTTATTACTGTTGCATCGCCGTTAGATAAGGCTGCATGAGTCTTACCGTTACACCGCGTTAAACGCGCATTTGCGTGCACGCGAGTGTTCGAACGTTCTGTTAATGATTCTGGCTTCATTGTCAGCCGCAGATTGGATAATGGGACATTGAATTTTAATACAGTATTCGTTCGTCGTGACGATCCTCGCTTCGACAGCTTCCTTAGACTCGCTTCTTTAGCTCGTTTCTCTTCTTAGGAAGTGGCAGAATTTTATTCAGCTAAACCGAGATATTAAATATATGTTTTTCAATAATAGAGTCAATAGCGAGGTAAATCTATGCAGATATTTCTTATCGTGCAGCTCTTTTAAATCTATCGTACGACCCTTTCTCAGAGACCGTAGCTCGATTCGTTTACTGCATGTGCGAGCTTACGAATTGAATTTTTCTCACGCGTCTCGCCACGGCCAAGTGGTATAAGACCGTGCGTGTCAGACGAGTAAAAGTACCCGGAAAGTTTCCCTGTGTCGCATCGGCTGGGAACGAGCGATACGCAGGTTCGGCCACTATACGGTGGTATGTCGACGATCTCGAGTGGCACTCGAGCGACCGATGCAACGACGGATCGAGCGTACGACGGAGAATCAGGGAAGTGTGCGAACGCGAACGTGCTTTATTGATCATCGAACGAGATTGTGACACGTTCTTGATTCACGTTACACGCTTTTAATCTGGCATGCCTCGTACGATGAATAAGCTAGTGTAACGAATGGTTGCAGGAAGCCACGTTAATATGCAGGCTTGCGTAATGGGTTACGCATCGCGTTCATAAAGATGTTGAGCTACATCTAAAAATTACTTTTTAATGATCGTATTTGCGATTTGCATGTAAGTGGCTTTTAATGAATGCGTATTATAAGTGATTGTGCGCGCTGCTTCCGGTATTGAAAGTTTTAATTCATTGGTTTGACATCGAAGACGCGCAGTGCATAGAATCGAGATGTTTTAAATAATTTAAAGAAGTAGTAATATTATTTTAGTTCAATTCATAATATTTACGCGAGAAAAGTAATCTCTGTTTGGATTTCATTTTTTTAATTTTATTTGTACAAATAAGCTTACCTTTCACAATAGATTATTATTGGAAATTAATGAGCATCTCCATTTGATAAATTTCATTTAAATATCTACATGAGCGATTCTTTCGTATGACGAATACGTGGAATCAATTTTCTATTTGACGTAAATATTAGAATTATTACAATTCCTTACGAGACGAAACTATTTAGACTATTTAGAGTTTGCACTCCACGTCTCATCGATTTCTATTTCGATTACCTCACCCGTCTCGTTCCAAATATGTTGTTTCTCCGTTCGCCGAAGCGACAACCGCGTTCCTATCATTTTTTCCTGATCGACGGAGAAGCAGTTCGGTACTCGCCGGAGTCGGCGTCGATTCCATAGCGGTCGATCAGCAATTTTTCCGCAAACAGGCGTTTTCCGCAAATAGAAGCGTGTACGATGGATCGCGAAGGCCACGAAACCGATTTAAGATGCGTGACGCGCAACGCGCTGCAGCTAGCATACGTACAACACGTAAATACGCGCGGATTTACACTATCGTTCAAAAGTACGTACACACTTCCTTCCTCGTAAGTAAGTTATGCCGTAAGAGATGCGTGTACGTCCGTTTCATTAAAAATCTTATCAATCGATGACGAGATTTATTAGATCATTAACGTGTTTCGTTAGAACGTGTCATAGGTTTGATATACGATATCTTATCGAATCGACGCGTTTAAATCGTGATTCATTTTTATAAGGGTTTCTAGGTCGGTAAGTTTTGTCACGTCGTTCGTCACCGACACTCGTTGTCACGAGCACATTGAGCATGCAATAAAGAAATGGCAAGTATCCGGGTACTTTTGAGCGGCAGTGTACGTATATACGAGTCGCTGATTTATCGCGTCTCGGGCTCGTGCGCGCGATTCTTTCCGTCCTTTATCTCGCGCCATTATCTTTTAGATTGGAGAAAAATTGAACTTTCGTGGGTGCGTCCGTTTCCTGGTTGCACCGCCCGCGGCTCGGAAAAATCGTGACTCGGCAATCATGCTGGTTGCTGCCTCGATCCCGTGCGTGTCTATCCCAGTTGCCCCACCGTATAATGGTACGTCGATAGCATGCGGCGCGCGTACGATCTACACGTTTTTTCAATTAAAAACAAATTCAGGATCGTATCTTAATCTGGCACTGAACGTAGAGAATAAATGAATGTGCATAGATCTGTATAATTTGTTCGATTGAAAAATCAGCTTCGACGAAGGTGAAATACTCGAATGAAACGGCAGCGGGTCTGATTTATTCCCGGCGTTAATGGTACGCTCGTGGTACAGGTGAAAGAAATCTGAAGAAGCCTGTTAAAGATACACGATTTACCTGATAAAAAAGGGCTGTAGTGAAAGCTCCGAACGTTCAGTTATTTGACGTCGATTAATTTCTCTAACGGCGCACCTTTCTATCCATTTCAGAACGGTGAGAGGCTCTTCATCGGGGCGCCAGGCAGTTGGTACTGGCAAGGTAAGATTCTTTCTCGATACTTATTCAAAGTCTTTGATTTTCTTGAAACGCGACACCCTAGATAGAGTTTTAAATACGTGCATCGATTCGTAATCGAATGCCAAATATTCGAAGCAGCTAGAAATCTGAAATTCTATACTGTCGTGTCATCATCACTGTTTTCGATTCTTAATAGTAGTGCTACATCTTCAATAGCAGTAGGTACTAAATAAATGGTAGATCATATTTAAGTTAATTTATTGTACCATAATAAAACGTGTCTTATTCAAGATCGACCATAATCGTCCAAAAATTGTAAATAGAAATAAGAACCGGACGAGAACTTAAAATTTCCCTAATTCTGATGAGTGAATCAGACTTGTAAGAAATCGATTCGAATCCTCCCTTCACCCACTAATTCAACAGTGAACATTCACTGGATCGAAAAATACAATGATCGAGCTTTGATAACCCCTGGGCAAATGGAACGATACGGCTGCTACAGCTATTCGGGTGGTATCGAAACTTTCAAATGATTTAGAGGCTTTCGTTGAACGATTCCAGGTCAAATGTACTCGATCAGCACCGCTATGAGGTTGAAGTTCGTAGCGTCGATGTTGTTCGCCCCTGAAGCAGAAGGTAACGCGTCGTACTTGAAGGCGTGCCCTAATCTAAAAAGTGTCGACGTGTCTAAAACCATGCCCCCATTCAAACGCCTTTAATCAACAAATTAACAACGTTGCTTGTCACGCTCAGAGACCAAGTATCGCAGTTTCCGAAATGTTCAATTTAAATTCAAAACCCTAAGCGTATTCCTGTGCTTTCTAAAACGCTTTTTACTTCACGTACGAAAACGTCGATGAAGATTGATCGAACGTATCGACGATGACGATCGATTCGAGAGAGGAAAACATCATGCCCGTTCACTCGCTTGGCCCCCTTTAATTAATCCCCAATTACGTACATGTTCATCTGGCTTCCACTCATGCCGATACGTCGCGATTAACTTCTGTGATTAACAGTTTTGATTGAAACGTCGAACCGTCTGAACCAGAGAAGTGTCAGAACTAGACGATCAAGAGGAAAAGATTATTCGACGAACTAATTTGCAATTAACGTATAATCTCGTACGCTTGACAGTTTTTAAGCGACGACGCCTCCACCCCCACAGTGATTAATATCAGATTGACGATTGACGCAGCGTTACTCATTAACTGCTGCCGTCGTAGCAACGTTACAGGTGCAGGCTTCCTCGTAGCTTCGCGTTGTATAGCCGCAGCTACGAAAACATAATAAGAGAAGAGCAGCCTATAATAACTTCTAATTAAATCTGAGAATTACTATCGTCTGCTGCCACTTTAGTTGCCTGGTAGTAGCAATGATTGGAATAATCTCAATGTTGCTGTATTAGATTAATCGTTACGATCCAGCTTTTACGATTTCAAGTGTGCATTGTTACTGCAGTTTTCTGACTACAATCTCATATGAAATAGCTCGTATTTCACTATTCGATACTTTTAAATATGCACTTAAGGTTGTATGAGTCGTAAGATGTCTGCCAAAAGTTTAGGACGTGTAATGAAAAGCTGTGTCCAATATTTGAAGCAATGATCTTTTAGAAAATTGTCGGACTTGCTTTACTCGGTCATAAGGAATTTTTAGCGCATAATTTCTAATATTCTGATACACAGTTTTGGCATTTCTTTTTTGGACTCGTAAAATTTCTAAAATTTTGCACAGTGTTTTATTAATGTAATATCTAATAACTGTTAAAATTTCAACATCTAATAATTGTTAAAATTTCAATGGTTTGTCATTGTTTTTATGTAAAGATTCATGCAACCTTAAGAGAATCTACTTTTTGTTCGTTCGAATCGTCTCCGATACGGAATATCTCGGAGATGTTCAGGTACGAGTTTCGTGGGTCACGTCGTAGTCAGAAAGCAAACGTGTTTGGGAAAGTATGTGTCGGGAATCGCAGGTACAACTTCGTGATTGACTCTATCGATTGGTTTACAGGCCAAGCGTTTTCACAGCCGTTGAACAGTCGTACGAGAGTAATGTTCACGAAGGAAGGGCCGGCCACTGAGGACGATAGCTACATGGGTTACTCTGTCACGACCGGGGATTTTATTGGAAACGGTGACAGCGGCACCGCCGTCGGCGTACCTCGTGGCTCCGATCTCCTCGGCAAGGTATGCTCATGAAATATTAACGCGGTAATTGTAAGGAAAAGAAGATGCCGGGATCGGAAATTAATTCGCCGTTAGAGAAAGTACCTGGGAAACCGTTTCTCTTCGAACGAACGTTTCGACTACTTTTTGTCACGGCGATAATATCGTCGTCAAATAGATTCTTCTGCGACACGTATAATACGTCCAGTGGATCGATTAAAGAAAAAAGTTCGGCTGAACATTTCTTTGCGCCGATATTAGAAATATAAGATGAATGGGAATGGTCAAGAGTAATCGTTTACCGCAGGTCATTCTCTTCACCTCGAACATGACGAATCCTCGCAATATCACCGGGGAACAAATGGGCGCTTATTTCGGTTACGCCGTTGCTTCCGGTGACGTCGACGGCGATGGGTTGGACGATCTCATAGTCGGTGCGCCTATGTACACGGTGCCGGATAACCCGGAAATGACCATCGAAACCGGAAGGGTCTATGTGATCTATCAAGGCAGCGGACCCGAAAAATTCCGCAAAGTCGATTCTAGGTACTTCACGCAACGATTCACACAGTGATTCATATACTATTCTATCATTCCGTCATTCCTCAATGTAAATACAAGCAATTACACACGAGATGAATATAAAGTTTCTGTTTCTGTTTGATACAATCTATTAGGAGCTCGAATTCATTCATAAAAAGTGTGAATGGATCGGAGCTCGTATACGTAGAACGTTGAACTCCAGAGATAATTGTTTATCGTTGTCTCCCAGAGACGGGGAGAGCAACCGAGGACGATTCGGGTTGTCACTAGCCTCGCTCGGGGACATCGACCGTGACGGCTACGGCGACTTCGCGGTGGGTGCTCCTTACGGTGGTCTACGAGGTCGCGGAGCGGTGTACATCTACCACGGTTCGCCGACCGGCGTGCTGGAAAAATATTCCCAAGTGATCGACGCTGAGAATCTCGACGTGCCGATTCGCACTTTCGGATTTTCCGTGGCCGGCGGCCTCGACCTGGACGGAAATCGTTATCCCGATCTGGTGGTTGGCGCCTACGATTCCGGCGCCGCTGTGTTCTTCAGATCTCGGCCGGTGATCAAGATGGACTCCTACGTGTCCTTCGATCAAGAATCGAAACTGATTTCACTGAGCGACCCGAATTGCACGTTGTCAGACGGAAGCAGAGTCACTTGCTTCCCCTTGAAAGCTTGTTTCAAATATACCGGCGAAGGGGTCTTCGCGAGGCATAATTTTAACATTCAATACGTGCTGGACGTGAAGAAGACTAAAAGTCCAAGACTGTTCTTCTTGGAGCTCGAAGGAAGGAACATGATGAATCGCACGATCATCGTGGAGAAGGATCAGCAATTCTGTCGCACGGTTCAGGTCGGTGTAATTATAATACTTCAAACTATCACGTTCGTTCGCGAAGGGTTTACACGAGTTTACGTCGATATAAACTTCTGATACACTTTTCACATTGACAAAATTTATCTCTTACAGGTGTACGTGACGCCTAACATTCGCGACAAGCTGACGTCTCTGGACGCGGAGATGAGAATGAGCCTCGACGAAGAACGGTACGAGGACAACCGAGCGCGAGACCCGAAGATCGGGCTTAGACCCGTTCTCGGCTCGACGACGTCCAGGAAGGACTCTCTGTCCATCAGAAAGAACTGCGGCCCCGACAACGTGTGCATTCCGGATCTTCAAATGAGCGTGACATCGAACGTGCACAAGTACCTGCTGGGCTCCGGCGAACGTCTCAAGCTAGACGTTCTAGTGGAGAACAGGGGCGAGGACGCTTTCGAGTCGACATACAACTTGCAACTACCAGCCGGTATCGATTACATCAAAGTGGAGAAGATCGAGGTGATGGGTGT
The DNA here is from genome assembly GCF_001652005.2 of Ceratina calcarata. Classification (NCBI taxonomy): domain Eukaryota; kingdom Metazoa; phylum Arthropoda; class Insecta; order Hymenoptera; family Apidae; genus Ceratina; species Ceratina calcarata. The sequence continues at coordinate 806,823 of NW_017158043.1, forward strand.
GCCTGTTCAATGTTCGGCGCCGAAACAGTCGAACAACAACACCCTTCGCTGCGACATCGGCAATCCGTTGCAAAAGAACGGAATGGTGAAATTCAGGGTGTTGTTACAGCCCGTCACGTCGCACGGTATGAAACCTGTGTACGAATTCGAAATGGACGTGAACACTACTAACCCGGAGAATCCGAACACGATCGGAGACAATCAGTACTCTCTGAAATTGCCAATTTGGATCGAGACGAATTTGCGCATAGACGGCGAGAGCAAACCGAAGGATTTGTATTACAATCCTGATAATTATACCAGCGAGGTGAACGTCACTACGGAGGCAGAGTTCGGACCGGCTATGACCCATAATTATACGATTAGGAACCAAGGTCCATCGGACGTCGTCGAAGCGGAAGCTTTTCTCGTTTGGCCTGCGCAAACCTTGGCTGGGAACGAGTTACTGTATTTGCTGGAGCAGCCTGAGACTTCTGGACCTATAGCTTGCGAGCCTGCGAACGCGAATTACCTGAGCTTGAAGGTACGCCAGTTTTTAATTGATTAACGAACGAATTGATAAAAATTATTCAGTCATTGATTTTTTTACGAAATTTGACAAGAATTTCTTAACTTTGCACAACTCGTACAATAAATCCTGTATAGTACTTATATTTAAAAAACGTGTCTGTTTCAGTTGGAGCAACGTAAAAGACTGTACCATCACTCGGACCCGTCTGGAGTAATCTTGGACGAGTCCCCGTCGGGCAGGACGATCAACGTGCAACGGGGATTCGAGGTGGACAAAAGTAAACTGCAGAAGGAAGTGGAGATCCATACTGGAGACAGTTCGGACGTCCAGAAATCTCGTCACTCGTCATCGTCGTCAACCAAAGTGATCACTAGCGAGACGAATAGATTTCAGTTATCCAACACGGGGAATGAGCCAAACGTCTTGATCACGACCTACACTCAGAACACTTCGGGGACTGGCTCCGTGAGTACCGGGGATTTGAGCGCCGGGAACAGAGGAGTGATCTTCCACACAGAGTCCGGTGGTTACAGCGACACTCTCGGCAGTGGTTTCCGGCCCACGGATAGCAGCAGTACTCTGGGAATGAGAGTTCCTGGTTACGAGAGTCACGGAACACGCGTGAATCAGAGTTTTGAGGCTCGCTGGGGCGAGGCCAGCGTTTCTAGAGATCGCACGTTCCAATCGGGCACGACCGAAGCTAATGTGAACTACAGCGACGACAGAAGACACCAAGAGTTATTAAGAAGGCAGCAAGAAGAACAACGCGTCAGACAAGAAGAAGAGGCTCGACTGGAGCATCTGAGGAAAAAGAACGAGATGCTGGCCGTGCAACGGCAGAGAGAGGAGCAGGAACGTCTGTATTATCAGAGGCAACAGGAAACGGAACTGAGAAGGAAACAAGAGGAAGAGCGAAGGAGGCAAGAGGCAGAGGCTCGAAGACTGGAGGAAGAAAGGAGAGTAGAGCAAGCAGAGATTCGAAGACAGGAGGAAGAGAAAAGGAGAGAGGAGCAAGCGGAGATTCGAAGACAGGAGGAAAGGACAAGATTGGAGGAGGAGAGGAGATACGGTAGTTCTTCTATGGGGCATCAAGTGACGGAGAGCGGGATCGTCACTGGTAATCGGGAAGAGACTGTTCGGGGAGGAGAGTTCGGGTTCCAGTTGCGTAACGTCACTTCCACTCAGGAATTGGAAAGATTGTTCGGTTCTCTGTCGCAGTCTGCGAGCGGTTATGAGCTGTACAACAGACAAGGCAAACATTTCGTTCAGTTCATGTCAAGATTCAGAACTTCGGCCGATAGGAGAGATTACATCGAATTCCAGGACGGTTCTGTGTTCCCTCTTCAGGATCGTTCCGGAGGTCCTAGTTACGTCTCTGACGCGTCCGAGGGGAGAGACAGCAGATTTTTGAAAACAGAGGGTGAGCTTTTAGTCGATTCTAGTGGAAAGGGTTTCATCGTATTGAAAGACGGCAGGAGGTTCCCACTTCAGGGTTCTTTCTCCTACTCTGAAGAACGAACTTATAATATTCCACAATCGGGCTACGAATCGAAGGATTACAGCACGTCGTGGAACGAAGAGCCTGGTCAAGAGAACGTAGAAAAGGAATACGAGTCTAGATATTCTAGCACTCACGAAGAAAGGCGAACGGAAGATCGAAGAGTGACCAGTAGAATTTATGGCAGGGACAATCACGAAAATTTGAACGAGGACGAAGAACCGTTCGGGGATTCGAACACGTACGAGAAATCTAGATACAAACGGGAAAGTGATATGGTCGATGTGAACGAGTTTATAAAGTTCGAGAGGCTTCATAGAAAACCCAGAGATCTCGAGAACGATCCCTTCTTGAGTCAAGGGTCATTGGAGTCCGGGAAAGAACCCGAAAACACTCTTAAATCGCTAGGGTCGGGTAGTCCTTGCGATAGCGTAAAATGTGTTACGCTGAGATGCGTTTTGGGCCCCTTGAAAAAGGATCAGGAAGTCTGGATTGCGGCCAGGTACAGGGTGGACGCGAGGACATTGAATAAAGCCGTGCCTCAAGAGAAAGTGAGAGTGTCGACTAAATTAGTGGCTCGAGTCACTAAGCAACCGTTCATAGGCACACCTGCCGAACAGGTGACCAAAAGTCACGAAATTAAGACGAACGTCGAGCCGAGTATAACACCATCTGCGCCGGACGTTATTCCACTCTGGGTCGTGGTACTGGCCGCCTGTGCTGGAGCCATCATCCTGTTGCTGCTTATCTTCCTTCTCTACAAGGTTCGTTCATGCACATCACCCTTACGTAAAATCGCTTTCTCGGCGAGAACATTATTTTAACGATACGCTTCTATTTCTTTTATAGTGTGGATTCTTTAAGAGGAACAGGCCCACGGACGCCCCGGAGAGGCAACCATTAAATAGAAATGGTCATTTCCAGCAGGGTGACGATCATTGAACAACGAGCGAAGAGTCGATCAGTGGAACGAATTCTCAAAAATAAGCCAAGAAATGCCTTGATCCTCTCTTCATCATAGAAAACCTAAATCGCGAGTGCCTTTGCAAACGAGGAAACTGCCGTGAAAGAGGTTTTTCTCTACTGCCACTGAATACTCCTTCCAGCTCGATAATGCAAGTCTCTAGTCAGGAGGTTTTTCTTTATTATATCTTTTTTAAACTAATTAATTTACTTAAGCTGCTCGTTCGGCAACGAGCAACGACCGATTCGCTGTGAAGGCTGAAGGGATGGTCTCCAGAAAATGCGTTTATGACTCGAGTACACAGACTGTACTTGTTTCTTACTTCGAAACGAAACTGCTTACTTTCAAGAACTCGAAAGACGATCGAACGAACTCTTCTGATAAAATATGATTACGATCAGAATGACTCGGAGAAAAGAGAATGGTTTCTCATGTACAGAAATCTCATACGTCGTTGACATATTTTTTCTGTCTCTTAAAACGAAGTACAGCTAACGTCGATTATTTATTAAACACTATTTCTATACTATAACATCGAATAACGTATAAGATACAGCGTTGTAACATGAAACCGGGACTTGCCTCGGTTCTATATGTGTATAATCTTGTAAATTATAGATTTGTTACTAAAAAATGTTCAGAGAGGAGTTGAGCTAACGCATATTAATAACTGTGTAGAAAGTAAACGAATATCGACAAAAAAAACGGGAATGTAGGAACTGATTTGTACATACAGACTTAAGATGAAATATTAAAATGAAAAGATATACATAATATTATTACTGTAATGTCTAATATCTTATTGTTACTGGCCTGAATAGGAACTCTGTTAAAGTAATTTCGGAAAGTTAATTTTTATTATCAGTTTAGTAGAAAAACCACAATGACATAATAATAGACGTAAAACAGATGCGTGATTACTTTTAAAATATTATTCCAATGTTCTCACTACGACAGCTGTACGAAGCACGTGTTTATTTAAATCACGTTTAAATCGGTATTAACTTACGTCGCGCACAAATGATAAGAAAAAGAAGGTATACAAAAATATACATCTCAACGATCTCGTTTCGTTTGATAGATTTATTTTGACAACGGTTCATCACTCTTCCTCTCTCTCCCTCACGCACTTCTATTCACCCTCCCTTTATTTTGTTGCTTCATTGTCATCGATAAAATGTACATATATAAAAATAATCTGTGAATACAATAGTTTTGTAAAATATGGTACCGCGCGTTTCTCTTAGTCTTTTCCTGAAGAGCCTCGAAGTAGAAAAGGGATTTTTTTAGAAAACTTTCTTGTCCTTTCAATGATTCGTTTCTTTGTCGCGATCAACGTAAAGATAATGAAACAAACAGAAATGTTACATAAAATGTGTGCCGATACTCTTAACTTTTTCTCCCGTGAACTGTTATTGGATAAAACGTTACAAAAATCAATATGTGGTTTAGAAAAAATATATATATATATCTATATATGTATATATGCGTATAAAAGAGCAACTGATAACATCCCAACCAGAATTATTTGCTAAAACCATCAATCGTCAATTACATATTCGCGTCATATGTATTCCGTTTCGAATACTTTCGTAAATTAAAATAAATACCTACATCCGATGCACGCGGATGCACTACCCAACAATATGTATTTACAATAATAATACACTAGGTTGCCTTTTCGTAAAACCAATAAAAATTCTTTTACATCGTTAAATTTATGTTAAATCACACGGGCGAATATCAGAACGAGTGTTTGTACTTTACCCACTGAACGAACGACGTTTCACGAGAATACGTGACCGACGTTTCCGAGCTCAATTAGTTTTGGAATTGATTTTGATTGATTTTATAATTATACAACGCAATACACGTGTTGCTACTGCGGCATGACACATGGAAAACAATTACGATTCTTCCTGAAAGGATCGCGGTCAACGATCAATCGCATCGTTCACAATTATCTCAATCAGACGGAAGCTAACTACGAGACTTACGATTCGCGGACAATGATCGAGATACCCGATTGAACGATCTCACGAAGTCGTGAGATAGTGTGACAATGTAGATAGTACCCGTATCGTTAAAACCCGCGATGATATCGCGCTTAATTGGAATTTTCTTAGTTTCTACGTACGAATGATTGAACTCCTTTCATTCGGATAGGAGGGATGATTCACGAGTCGAAAGAATAACCAACCTTTCGACGGTCGATCGTAGCTTTGGTTCGGTTTTCGATTAAGCTTCGCTATTGTTGCACGATGTGACTAAATCATGCACCACCTCTTCTTGGATCTCATCCTCGTATCAGCTGTCTGGAACCTGAAGACAGATAAAGAACATGTTGATCTAGTTCAACGAACATTTCCTTGGTTCAAAATCTATTGTTTTTACCTTCCATTGTAATTGATTGCCAATTTTGTACAGCTCATTCAATGATTCAGCTAATTTTCCGGAACTCTCAAGATCTTTGTATTTACGATAAAGTTCAAGCGCGGCTCTTGCGTCCTCGGTAGAATCGTGCGTCTCCGACTGAATTTTCTTGCCCAAAAAGTGCCACGTGAGGAAACGGAGTGATACCATACGGTGATGCGGCAAGTGAAAGAGCAGTACTGTGTCTACGATTTGTTCCGGCGGTACGACTAAATTTATTACCCTGTAAATATATGGAAGAGAAAGATACATAGAATTGACATATCGAAAAGGAAGATCATTGAATTATGGAAAAATTGAATTACCTAAAATCATTCTTTAGCCCGTGACCAACGAACATAATTCCGTTATCAACGAGAAATCGTAGTTTCTGGTACGTCGATTTCAACGTGGTCAAGTGTTTACTACTGAAATTGGCATCCAAGTCACCAGGCTGAATTCCACTGAATTTGGTCAAGTAATCGACTACTTGTTCCTGAGTGCTTATATAGTCGTCTATGAAAGGAGTTCCTTCTAAAGGTCCTTGACTGATAAATTAAAAACACAGTTTCAATAAAAAGACAGTTTCGATCGCAATTAAACAAGTATATCAATTTTACGTACCCACGTATACAAGTTATACGTGCGACGGACATGTGACTCGGTTTTATCGTAGACATTTTCCCATCGCTTCTCAGCTCCGCCTCTTCCTGATTCAAAGTTACAAATTCCGCATCGATTCCGACTAATTCCCCTATAAAAGTAATTTCAACGTTGTTGCATCCGAGTACTAATAGGTAAAGGGATTTGATTATTTTCAATTCGATACCTGTTTTGGGCATCTCGTCGGATGTCAACGGAGTAAACGTGATACCCCTTGTTCCTCCGCTTCTAGCAACGCATTTGTCTTCTCCAAACACGTCGTACGTGAGCGGACTCACAAATGGTGCTGGCTCGGGCTCTGGCACGGCCGTGTAATGAAGAACACACGGGACTTTCCAATCCAGGTTGAACCATACTGCTTCTTGCGGCGTTACTGCAGATATACTGGATCAGAAAAAGATGATAATGTATTTCTTCAAATTATTCGACTACTTTCTATTTCCAAGCAGAATGGATTCACGTACCAGAAATCGTTGAAGATGTACCACTGCGATACTGCGCTTCCACTCGATCGCTCGTGATAATTCGGACCGACTCGCAATAACGCGACGATGTTCCTTCTATCTTCGTTATTCTTGTCATCGATGTAACAAACGACGGCGCTCAGACTGTACCGCATTTTACTAGCTTTATCAGATTTCTTCTCTTTCTCCACGTCTTCATTGTCGGACGTACTCGCGTGATCTTCTGCTTTCTCTTCGGAACTGTTTTCAATCGCCTCGGAACTCTGCGATCTGCTATCACCTTGTCCGTTCTGTACAACAGGCTCTTCGGCAGATTTAGTATTCTCGCTATCATTCTTTGAACCGCCAATCTTTTCCACGAGCAATTCTCCGCTGCCGTTTAAGGAGATCTCGATATTGTGCGGAATCCACGAATGAGAATAATACAAGTGGCTGGGTGGCGTTGCGACCGGCGTCGAAGTCGTTGTAGGCGGTGTGACCGGCGACGTCGATACATTTTCTATAGAGATATACGAATTGAATAACAGAAGTTGAAATTACGCGACAGTGAATACATGAGGCAAGTTACTATACCTGGATCTCTGCCAATGTGTCTGAATCTACAACCAATTCGGGTACAATTGTTACCGTACCGACATGGTTTTACGGTAACGGGGACGGGACTCGAAGACGGGCTACTGTCTTTGCCACTTAACACTTTCTGAACCACTATGTCCATTTGCGCTTGCCAGAATCCTTTTTCCTGTAGGAACGATCATTTCCAAACGTTAGAATTCATGACAGAATTTACTGTTCGTCGAATAGAGTGTATGTTATGTATAGACCCAAGGAGGACATAAAAAAAATGTTTTAAACACACGAATATGACAGTCCCTCCATACATACATACACACGTAACATGTAAATCACATATAGTGTTGGATGTACCTGTTGTGTATCTAGACCACAGTTCAGAGCCAGTATTTGAGGTAGTTTAGTCAACTGTCGAGATTGGAGAGTAGGTGTAAATTTCTGACAACTGTCACACCATGCGGGTGTAATTTTCTCGGGTCTTAAACTGCAGGCAAGAACACTCGTGAATGGAACCTCCTCAGCTACAAAGGATAAAAATTAATTTGTCTCGTTTCCTTTCCGACGTGGAATCAGCCGATACAACAGTAACGGTCAACTAGAGTTCAAGTAATGTCTTACAAGGATTCGTTAATTCTGGATATACTAAGTTGCACAGCAACATGATGGAATGTTTCGTAGCTTCTTGCCCACATTTGAGACAGCGGTGTATGTGCATCTGTTCGGATCCAAACAGGCGACTAATTTCTGTCTCCTCGTCCCGTACCTCGTTTTCTTCGATAGACTTTTTGCTGTTCTTATCTATTCATGACAAATATCCAAATAATTTCTGCTGATGCGTTACGAAAACACAGTAATATTTAAAATACATGAAAGGAGTGTCGTTCTATCATAGGAACGTATTAACGGTCAGATAAAGTAAATGTCTTCGGAGAATGTCACTGTATCGGCAATGTTCGTGCATGTTTCGTTACTTGATATTTCAATTCTATTTAAGAAAGACGCGGAACGTTAAATTGTGTAAATATATACATATTTGAAAAAGCATTGCCGTTACAAATACATATAAATAGACCATGCGTTTGCGAAAAGTAATAATGAACAAAATCTGAACAAAGGGTTAACAAGCGTTCTGTATAAGTGTAGAATAATAAAAAAATTGACACAGTCGGAGTATCCGAAGAATATAAATACGAAAGTGCGTCCGATTAAAAAATAAAACTTCTAGAAAAACGTGAAATCATATTCTTTGGATACGGTTTAATTGATGCAACAATAAAAAGAATCACATACAAAATGAAAAATAAACACAAAAAGTGCCCAATTAAAAGGATACACGTGAATTGTGTTTACCTTTCGATGTGATCCACATATATTTACCATCCTCCTCCTGTTTTCTCCGCTTTTTCCTCTCTTCGTCGTGACTCCTATACCGAGAACCGATGTCTTGTAGAATGCTGGGAAAGTCCTGTTCGTTATAAACGAACGGCGCGCATTTCGGTCCTGATTTAAGCCGAGCGGCTTCTTCTTCCTCCTGCTGTCTTTTTCTCGTTTCCAGAATCTCGTAGTGAATCTGGTGTAATATGAATCTGTTCCAACTCTGAAAAAAGATCGACGCCTTCGTTTAAGAATACCGTCCTGTCACACAGTATGTACAATTCCAAATTAATAAGCGTACTTGTATCAGTCGATTCAAATTCGTTTTCCGTTTCGCTTCGGGATGAAGATCGCTGAGTATCAGTCCCAAAGCTGCCGCCTCAGGGACCGTCCTGAAAGCCCGCAGGAAATTAGCGGCCTGGCAAGGCAGACCTCGGGAGGTATCCAGCATGTGAAACAAGAATCCTAGCTCGCAAGACAGACAGAATTCTCTTTGGCACGAGTGAGAGAGCAATGCTATTCTGACGGGTTCACAATAATACAGTAACTGAAAAATAGAGACGTTTAGATGATCCGTTCTTAAAAGAGAAACAATTAATTTGAATTACCTGTAGCATAGCGTTACAGTAGCTATTGGGAAGCGTGGCTTCGAGGCCGCCGAAGTTGGTGCGGTTGTACTGATCGAAATCGAACTCGTCGTAACCGAGTCGTGAGTATTTTACCTCGATTTTACGGTAACGCTTAGGTATGGCCACAAAGGTACCGTCGTCAGTTTTAGAACGCGAATCGCCAGCGAAAAGCTTCGCGACTACGCCCCGTCGCTTTTCCAAATTGTAAGGTACCTGGAAAAAAGGTATCATTTCTTACTCTGATCGTTCAAGCGTTTCGGACAAAGTCTCTTCTGTTTCTTCTTAGAAATTTACGCATGGACGAATACTCTTGTTACGGAAGCGTTCGATGTACCTGTACTTCAGAACGTGAAAAAATAAATAATACCTATTGAAAACACGTGGGACCGAGCCAATAAGTCAGGCTTACGTGTATGTCTTAGAAACTTTATTTCATTTAAATACAACTTCGATCGTTACATATTATTCGCGGGAGGTATATTCTGTATAGGCGACAGGTGTGCTAAAACTATCGAACACGATTTAAATAAAACGCATCGCGTTCCGATGCGAAATCCAAGGCAGTGATTTATGTTTGTTCATATTAACCGCGTATATCTTTCTTGGAAATGTACGTTTCGATAAGCTTTTGGGTGCGATGGATCAACAACAAATCACAAACAGATAATCGCCTAAATGCAATTACCGTCGTCCAATAACTGCATTTTTACACAACCACGATCATACTATTACGTACACCTTAGAATAATTTGATACTCTCTCGTTTTTCATATTCTCCTTTCGTTCATATAACGACACGAAAGAAATCATTAGAATACTGTCGCTAGCTTAGGAAAATATATCACGTTTTTATTTTCGATGTTGCTCACTATATTTATCACGAAACGTTATCAGTCTTAAGTCACGTAATATCATTGCTTTCCTTAAATGTACAAGCCTCAACTTATAACTGTAAGGCTAAAATAAAACTCATTTAAAAAAGTCGTGGATTCTAACTCCGTATTGTGTACGGAGCTAATAAATCTCTCACAGAAACAACGCGATCGTGTAGAAAGTCGAGAAAAAAATATAAATGACAGTTATCATAGGAAGTTTCCTATAATAATCTTTCGAGTTTCCTGTTAATATCCAAATAGTAAGAAAATTAAAGAACAAACGTAATTTTATGTAGTGTGTAAAGCTGAGAAACTCTAAATAAAAGAAGGATGACAGAGAGTTTGGAATTTAAGGCAGCTTTAGAAAAGTTGGTAAAGAATATTGTAGAAGAGTGGGAGAATATTGTTTCCTCACTTGATTTCTGCGATATGCCTGAGGATTCGGGGCATAGCCTATAGTCCCTTGCATTTTCATTGTGCGCAATATTTCAGGATCGATCGCTGGCGTTTTCCTGTAAAATTATCTCTCCTCAGTTTCATCCTATACTTTCTTTCTGGGTAAACAAATTATAACTACTTGCCTGTAAATCTTTTTTAAAAATTCCTCTGGCCAATCACTCAATAGAGGTTGTCCAGTATATGTATATGGTATTGTACTCAATGGCGTCACGTCGTCATCGAACGATATAGATGGAAGCGATTCGACTGGATCAGCAAATTCTGTTGGCCTGAATAAAAATAAAATTATTTTTCCGCGTTCATCTAATGGATCATTCGAATTTCATTCTGCTTACTAACCTAGAAAACGTATTAAATTGCGGCTCAGGTGTATTCGTAGACATAAGGTGTATAGAACCTGCTGAATCTCCAAAGCATAAACACTGAGACGTAGAAGATACGTCGAACGACAGTACCATAGCTCCACCAGTCGCAACCTATTAATGCAAAAAGAATCTGTACAGTCGAACGTTATAGCTGACAATCATTCTCTCAAGACATGTCATTTACCTGGTACAAGCACGTCATCGCTGGCTGCACGTTGGCATAGATAGTGTCGAGAAGTTGCATTTGCCCCAATGGCGATACAACAGCCAAACGGCTGGAGTAACTGGGTAGAAATTTTAACAGCAGAGGATATACTAAAGTCGTAACAGGGCTCAATGCTCTCATTTGTCTCAAATCGTATGCCATTAAGAATCGATCTACCGACAGACCCTGTCGACTGAATACAATGATATATTAGTCAAGAACTTCGGTATCAAATCGATCTCGATATACTCTGAGTCTTACCTATTGCTAAAACCACAAGTGACGAGGTAATTTCCTTGAACATCGAAGTCACTGAGGGACCCACTATGCGTTTCGAAAGTGTGCTCTACCGCCAATGTATTCGGATCCCTCAGATCGATTCTTCCAGCAGGATTACCGCAACATACAAGCCTGCTATGCTGCCTCAAAATTGCACAACCGTTTTCACCTACATGCACCTATAAATATAAAACGGTACTGATGTCTGTGAAAAATCTACTTCATATCTGATCACTTACTAGTCCAATCTCTTTCCCTCTGGTAAGATTAAAGTCAATTATTTTCTCTTGATGTCCCCCCATGAGTAATCGCGTTGGTGAAGTTTGGAGCATACATTGCATGTCTATCATATTCGGAGACCTACAATATTATTCATAGTAATATTCATACAATTGTTACGATTGATGTAGTAACGTACATGTGCGAAAACATCGGTATGCCCCTTCTTAACTGGCATCGTAGTAAACTCTGGGTCAAGATCAAGATTCCTTCGTCTAAAGGATGAATGTGTCGTATTTCTTGAGTGGCATGAACTTGAAACGATGTATATTTTTGTAAACCAGCTCCATAATAAGAAGTTACGTGACCCTATGGAATATTATTTATCGTTGAGTATTTTAAGTGACTTGAAATAGTGTATCATTTGATGCAACGTAGACATGTATGATAGCCTAGCAGGAGTTATGACAATAAATCGCATAAGTACCCCTTGATTCCCCATCCACATAAGTTCCTCGACGTTATCAAAAGTGGTTGTGGAAACGCCGAATCTATCCCCCCCGTCTGCGAGCAAGGCACGAGTTTCATGAAACTCGGCCCCAGTAAACTCTTCTCCAAACTGTTCTGCAGCAGGTACATATTCATCGCCGGGCAAAGCATAATTCGATTCTTCCCCTGCAACGAGAGATAAGAAAAAATTGATCGGAAAACGTCTCGGCGAGAATCTGTTGTATGATCAAACATAACTTGCGACAACATTTCAACACTGAACGAACACAGGTTATCGATTATTAACGTTTGACAATCTTTCTTATCATTGTTTACGACGTTTCGATATCTTTGCTCCCGAACGGGCATTTAATAATCGTTCGAAACAGTAACGTCACACATGATTTAAACCACGACCTCGCGCCTGAACCTGTGAATTTTGGAAGCTGACGAGAAGCCGAACAGCTAATTAAAACTAAGCATGTACATCGAAAACAACGGAAGGAGAGAGGGAGTAGCCAATAAAGGTTCACCGAATGGGACAAGAATTGCATACAACGTTCGTTTATCATTAATGTGGGAAACAAACATCGCGTGATACTAACGGTTAATGGGATGTTAATACAGTGGTCGTGTTTCACAATTCATGCAGCGAGAATCACGAGAGCGGGAAAGTTGGAGGAATGGTTTCTTTATCCTCGCGTCTTCGAGTTCAAGACATCGCATGCTCCCGGCAAAAGTTTTGGCGCCTTCGGGGAGAACAAAGGAACACTTACAGAGAAGTTCTTGCTCGTCACTGCCGTTACTGGTCGTGGCCTCTACGGGCTGGTCGTAATGGCTTAAAACCGTGGGGTAATCCATGATATTCCTCAATTCAGATCGTTCCTTTTTCAAACATGGAATTGCCGACGATACGAAGCTGGCCGTGGAGTTGTCCGATTATCTTTTCATAACAACTCTTTGTTCGGAGCACACGCACACGCACGCATTCAGTCGCCTTGGCAACTGTGCAACAAGCGAAACACTTACAGACAAGTATCCACGATTTCCACAGCACCGAACGACTCGACTCGCGAGAACTTTGACCAGCGTAATATTTCCCGCACTCTTCTACCGCGATAAATAAGCCGAATCGTTTATCGGGACAACTTTAATTCATGAATCCACTTTCCTGCGCGTCTCACCCTTGTAAAGTCGTACAAGCCTGTGACGGACTGCCAAGTGCCAGTGGCACAGGCTTCCAACAGGGATCTTCGAATGTATCCCTCGGCCGGAAAGTGGGGACGACGCGACCATGGTGGGGACTGGTACTTGACGGGGGTATGCTAATAGGCATGGTCAGCGAAGGCGCATGAGGAGAATACTAGTGGGGATCGAAATACGGGCGAAAAAGAGGGGAAGCGAGCCGTGCGGGATAAATTCTGAAATCCCTGCTAACGTGCCGTCGCCAACATCAGGTAGCCAAGCTTCGCCTTCGGGACCATCACGTGACTAAATAGCGGCAATTCCAAAACACTAAATTCAAATGGTGTATAGTACATGCCCTTAGAAATCTCAAATCGTATTATTTTTCAAACCGTGGATTTACTACATTTGTAATTTAAGTCTTGTTTTATGTTTTCAAAACGAAAGGTATTTGAGAATGTAAAATAATGAAATAGGATTTTACCAAGAAATGTGAAATATCATGTATTAATTAGTGTAATAATAAATTTTATTGTCCTCTAAAAAGTACAGTTTTTGTTAAGGATTTCCTAATAAATGTTTTGTGATTATTTAATGTTTGACTAGTACCTTCGTACCGTAACTTAACATCTAAATAATAGGATATAATTAATTTAATTATTTCATATTTATGGTTGTCTAGTATATCTTTTCCAATGAATGCGCGTCAAAATTTTTAAATAGCGTACACATATCGTTGTATTGTTCAAAGAGTGCACGGTACATGCACGGTATGAATTTCCGATATGATAAACTCTCACTTGCTGTGTGCCTTTTTTAAAGTATTTATTCGTATAGTCTGTTCTTTGCCGAGATGATGCTTATACATTTCGACGTTGGTTGGAAGTATAACTGTAGCTGGTGAAGGGAATTTTGTTAAAAAATTTTGAGGAACTTAAATAGACGATTGTCCTTTAGGGACAGTAAGGAGATTGGATCCTAAAGCGCGTTTCCCACTGGCCGGCGGCGTCGAAACGGTGCCGCCGCCGGCACGGACAGACAGGGCCGAAACGTTAAGTTGCGAGATATAGGAAAAAGCGTGTAAAAGCTGAAACTTAACATTGCGGCCCTGTCTGTCCGTGCCGGCGGCGGCACCGTTTCGGGGCCGCCGGCCAGTGGGAAACGCACTTAAGTCGTAAAGAATACGTAAGTTTCAACCAGTCATAAAATACCGTTTTAGAACGGATGAGTAATCCATGACTAAGTACTTAAGCCGTTTCAAGCCGACTCGCACAAGGAACCATAAAAATAGAGTTTTCCTTAGGAAACCGTTACAGTCTCAAGGACAATAGACCATCCTACGTAAAAGGACAACTAAAAAGCCATTACACAAAGTACCAACCCGGTCCCAACACGTAAAATCCCATCGATGGTTTTAAGGGACCGCTTGTCCCGGGTTATTCATTATCCTTTCACCGTAAGCGCAAGCATAATATAACAAAGAAAAATTATACGCTAAAGTAATGCTTAATATAAAAATATGTATTGCGCAGCAACACAGATTTAAATTCCTTATGGTTGTTACAATTATTTTATGTTTACAATTGGTAATTTTTAGCTTGTTTTCTACTTTAAAGATATTAAATATTTTTTCCGTGATAGTACACGTTGTAAGCGTATCTTCTCGTGGACCTTAATGACCCACAAGATTTATGTGCAATAAAATTTGAATTTGCAGCTATACATTCATCTATTAATGTTATACACGTTAAACATTTTACTTGTTTCAATAGTTTACGTTCTGCAAACCCTGCCGTGTACATCACAGCATGGTGTAGCCCTTCGTATATACTATGTAATGATAGATACTCTTCAATATTTGTGTCTTCGTCGTACTCTTCAACGAGATTTGCTCTACCATACGTCTGAATCGTGATTTCAAATTACCGCTAGTTGGTCACGTGATGGTCCCGAAGACGGAGCATGTATATGTATATAGTCAAAGGTACAGGCGTCCTTGAGTGTAGCGACATCTGCTGCTTCGTGTGCCGGTCAGTGACGGCAATAGCTATTAATGAAAATCACTATTTAGATTCTAGTGTCAATTCAAAGTGAAACGAAGACGGAAGCGTGTGATGGAAATTAATTGAGGAAAATTGCATTAAACGAATTGAATGAAGGTGCGTAGATGTCACTCATGGTAAGATTGGGTAAGATACGAAAGTGGTGTCATTTGAAATTTCTACGTGATAACCGTAAGAACTCACGTGACCGCGAGCTCGCGATTTTATTGGTTCGAGTGTCGGCCATTTTCCTCTCGTCCCCGCGTCAAGTTGTCGAGTGTTTCGGCATACCAGTGTTCAACTTTAATCATCGAAACCTTGTATGCACATAATTGATACCAGTTCAGATGCTTAATTACAACATACTTAGTACTTCAGGTATTATAATCACTGTTATATCGATATGCAGGCGTTCGACTTTAATATTTAAACTTTTTTGCACGTACCACCGAGGAGATACTCCTCGGTGCACGTACGTAATTGTTATATCGTGTAAAGTGTAAACGCTTACGACGCATATATTACTTCACGTAAGTATTGTAAATACCTATTCGTATACTATACTATGTTTCGACTTTCGCTATTAATATCGAGTAGCAAATACGCGTTCACTTGTGCAACTACGTGTTGAACATTTTCAGGATACATTGCTTGTATTTTTTTTTCTGTTCCCTCCTTCAGCGTTTGAGCTGTATTTCATATTTTCCTATCTCCTTCGATTTACACCTCGTCCCTCTCTCTCCAAATCCTATCCAACCCTTGTTTCGTAATCTTTAGCGTAGAAAAATTGTTTCATCGAGCTCTGAAGAAATAGGTGTCAAAAGGAGAGTCGAAAATGATCTTGAATTTCCGCGTAGTCACATGACCGTGGTCACATGACCCCCACTCTCCTGGTTCAGACGCCGGCCATTTGCTTTTTACTCTTGTGTACGTGCGTGTCGTAGTGTCAGGCGCTTTCTGTGTTTCTGTATACCGGCATTCGACTTTAATCATCAAAACCTTGTACGCACGTAATTGTCATCAGTTTAGACGCTTAATTATGACGCATTTATTACTTCACGTAAGTATAGCTACTGTTCGTACATTGTTATACGTCGCTATTAATGCCGATTAACAAACATGTGTTTGCTCAACTACTTGTTGGACATTCCCGGGATCATAATGTTTCTTTATTTTTATCTGCTACAGTTTTCGTTTTTATTCTTCTTCTTTGATGACTGGCTGGTTCCTGGTATTCCACAACTTTTGGTCGCTGATTCTTGACATCCCTCACCTTTTGATCGCTGGTTTCTAACATCTCTCAACCCTGGCTGATGGAAGGAACATGAATGAAGATTTTTTTCACAGTAAGTTATATGCTTTCAACTTCCTCCGGCCACTTAATCGTGTAGGAACGAGAGGTCCGAAACGGCATGGGTGACCGGTTGTATTTTATACTTGTTTCACAAGCATAGTGATACCGAGTGTTTAAATATTATTGTAAATGCTCGGGAGTAGTAACAATTTTATACTGCATTGTGTGATACGTCAGCTGATTGTGGGGTAAGAAATTTGTTCGATTTTTAAGTACTTGAATACTTGATAGATTCCATGTAAAGAAATCTATAATTTACAATTAGAATGATTCTTTCATTTTCATTAAGATAGAGATGAAAGAATTCAAAACATTCTTGATAGTTCATTTCGTGTAGTATACGTATTTTTTTTAATCTACATGAGTAACGGATGATCAGATGTACGAAATGTATCTAACAAATGAACGTTTTATTCGGAAAGTTAACATAATAATACGCTGTAAAAGCTAGTTTTTCCAGTCGATTACAGGTGAACGGTACGTACATACTTTAGAGTGTGAATTCTTTTGTATGCTGAACTCGGGTGCGGAGTCGTCCCGGGACGGCTCCCGCAGGTTTTTGCATCCGAGCAGATGAGAGCCCGTACGTACCGTCGTGCCGTATGAGTCTGTTGGTTCGTCTATTATGCCTTTCTTAAATCTAGGAGAGGGTCAGGCAGGCAGATAATTTACTTATGGTATGCCTGTTAGCATGTGAGTAGATAATGTCGGGCATGTTAACACATTCTCATTCGCATCTCTTCCTTCTCGCTGTGTGCACCTTCTGAAGGCGGCAACTATCAATGATCGTGCATTCAGAAATTATGTTTGTATAATTTCCCAAATGCAGAGTCGTCCAATTGCTAGTTTGTCACTAGTGCTCGTATTAATAATCGAGGTGGCCACTGCTGCCTCAACGTCTTGGACAATCGCGGTTCCGTTTAAAAAAATGTTCGAACTAAGTAGAATTCAGTAGTTGTGTAGCTATCAGCTCGGAAAGTAAGAAATATCATTTACTGGAGTTCGGCGAAAATTATGTTGAACATGCATGTAGTGGCAATGACTCGTCATGAACATAACTCGAGATAGATTGGAAGAATTTATTTATCAGACATCGATGTGTGTTACATATATTTCACAAACTATTATTATCAATTGTACGCGTGAGAGACGAGGATCACAGAAATGTCGAAGTAATGTGAAAATACGTATCCAAGAATTTTCTAACTCTGTTTCCAAAATACATTCATCTATCATTTACTTTCGTTTACAATACGACGTAGGGTAAAGTACAAGAGCAAGGACGTATACAATTTACTTTTTACATCTTTCGAGTGATCTTCCGTTCGAACTGTCGACACAGACGTTTTCTAGTCGGTTTACCTAAAAGAGAGTAAAATAATTTTATCACGGTCGTGTGACAATGCAAAAGAATCGCACGTTACGTACCTTTTAATGGCGTCGAATGAGACGCGTGCGATGATGCAGGGCGTTAATGAGTTCTTCGTCGGATTCGGCCGACCTACGCCTGGATACCCAACTAATCGGCGTGCCGGCGACCGAACCAGAGATTTGATTAGATTGTTGGGTCGGGAACGACGAGCGACGAATAAGCGGCGGCGGTCTTGCACCTACGGTTTCGATTTACCCGTTTTACGCGTTTGCGTTGAAGTAGGCCGATCGAGTCGATCTAATTATACACGTCTACCTAATAGCCGTAAAGCGGATCGATGCATTTCGAAAGACCTCTGACCGTTCATTGGATACCTTGGTAGGAACCTCCTCTGAAGGGGAAGCTCGATCGTGGATGCTTTTCTTGACCCGGCACTACCTGCCTTAGACGAGTCCTTATGCGTTTTTCAAACATATATATACATATACATGTTTATATACTCGCGTTTTACTCTTTTTCTAACGATATATAAAGTGAGGAAATGCATTTGCGGCGTGCGCGTAAAATCAATCAGTGTAACGTTAGTCGTTGCATCCTTTCAGAAGGTAGTCTACTCTTTTAATAACGTTACTACGTTCCACGTAACGTGCTACTGGTATTTGCGGTGGCGCCTAACGACGGTAACAATAGGACTTCTACTTCTAAATATTCTCTACTCTATGAATCATAGTTCGTTTTAAATACCTTATTCAATTAATATCCCTGCGTACTATGAATCTACACGGGTCGCAGTCGCGACCGAGAAACTCTAGTTTGCACGTGACAAGATTACTTTCATCGATGTTCTATTTTTTTATTTACTCTTTTAAATCTACTGTATATCTGAACATTCATTTGGAATGTTTCGTTAAACGATCATCTTTACCTCTGCCTCTTAAATGTACCTGTAACGTGTCTACACTGATTGGATTTGCAACCACCAGAATATGTACACATAATACACACGTAAAATCATATACATATAGTACAGAGAGTCAGAAAGAGTAAATAGTTTTGACCAGAGTTAGAAGATAGACTAGTGCGATTTCCGCTGTAATACCTTATCTTTAGCGAAACGTATTCGCAACACTTCAACGAGAGCAGCTATCGCTGAAATGACAAGCATCGTAACGAGTATGTGTCCGGCGACCGGGACCGATTTCGATTGACGATCTTTGCTACCATCCTCCGCGTTCTCCGTTAAATTTTCACCGATCTCCTTCGAAATCTCCGACGTCTCGTTACTCGTGTCGTTCGTTTCGTCGACGCGGTTCTCCTCGGGAGGATCGATCAGATAGATTGGTGCATAGGTGCAGTTCCCGTCGTAATCACAGCGAAAAGCTGACTTCAATCTGTCCTCGTATTCGAACATCGGGCAGCGTTTCAATTTCTTATGATCCGCCGGAATCACTGTAGCGTCAACGGTCGTGTTCTCGGTCGATGTGCGATTTTCGCCAAGGGTCTCGTTTCGACTGTGGTAGTTCGTGTTGAGTAACAGCCGCAGCGGCAACGAGAGTAGCACGCCGAATATCGTCAATATCACAAGGATGCTGACGTTGATGCCTAACGATACGTGCAACGTGTCCAGCGAGAGGCGTCTCTCGCACATCTTGACGACGTTCAAACGAAAATCGCGTTCACAGTCCTCTGGTGCATCGCGTTTCGCGTTGCACCGCGCTGGCTAGGAGGCTCCTGCTCATGTCGAACGTGGTTCCTTCCAGTCGTGGTGCCACCAGTGGTTCTTGTTCCGGTTTCACATGAGCACGAGAGGGTTGCAAGAACTTTCGAGTCGTTGTCGGGCAAACGATACAATTGTATATCCCTTCTTGTCTCTCGTTCAGACGCAACTGTTGCGCATTTCGTCGTGTACTGCAGTTCCGAGTGAACCCTGGACGTCGGCTGATATTGATTTCCAGGTAGCAGAGGCCCGGCCACGTACGCGCAAGTCTCGCAGTCTCTGTTCCATCCAGGAAACTATACTTGGCGGTAATTAGACGATCGTTTAAATCGACACTGTTATTAAATGATCCCCGTCTACGTCGAGGCCGACCCTTCGGCTCGACTTCGAGCTGACGCGTTACATCGATCGCTATTGTGGTTTCTCGAGCGTTTTGTCTTTCATCGTGTACGTTCTATGGTAGAGGAATAATTTTCAACGGGGTTATTACGTGATTCAGGCAATTTCGTCAGAGTATCCTGATTTCATCATTTTGATATCCCGATTGCTGATAGAACGTCTTCTCTAATTTTGAAATTGATCGAGTCATATCTTTAAATTAAAATGAAACGCATGTGTCGGTCGATGATCTATAATGTTGAGTTACGTACAAGTCATAGAACATGCTCCACTATCGGCGAACGCATCTTTGAACTAATGACGAGGCTTAGATCTAACGCTAACAGTGACTCTCTTCGTGTTAACCAGGATTAACTACCGTGATCATTAGAGATCTAGTTCCAGGCGAACTCCAATGCAAACAGTGTCGCATTTTATTAGACATCAATTATTGTAGTGCGTTAATAATTGTAAATGCGTAAAATCTATCGATCTTTTGACGTTTCGCCGTTTCCGAAAGTCGAAAAATCGAGATGAAATACAAGGGGGACAGTAGTGGTCGGAGCCCGAAGGCGGTACAATAACGGTCGATTCACGATACGTATACAGAGATGAAAGGAAGCAGTAGCGCTAGGGCAGTGGCGAGGGTGCAAGCGGGTTTGAAATGGGCTGGTTCTCTAGCGCGTGCATACATAAATAATATTAGACAATATTGAATTAAAATTCGCATCTTTCTGGCGAGCAACAATGGACCCGGTGTCCCAACAAAGGAAATACCCGCCGCGACGTCGTCGGTGGAAGTGGCGGGTGATCCTGTGGTGGTGGCAGCGGCGGCGTTTATAAAAGTAATAAAACAGTCGAACACAACGACTCCGCGGCGGAGTGAGCGGGCAACGAGAGACGGAGAGGTAGCGAGGAAGGTGGAAAGGGCAAGTAAGCGGGATACATACTTCGCCGAGGTGAAAAGAGGAGGGTGAAGGTACGGGAAAACAGAGCAAAAGAGAGAGAAACGATGGAGAACTCCGGACCCGACCCGACCGACCGGTAGCCCAGCCAGTGCGCGTATATCTTGTTCTGCTACGCTGCATGCTGATTCTTCGAGGTTCTCATTGATGACTCCTTCGAGACCCGTTCCATCATCAAAAATCGGTTTATCGGAAGATCTCTGGTTTCTTCAAATTCTCAGTTTATTCAGCATTTCTGAAATTTCTCAATCGTCGACGGTATATTCTTGACTTTAACCTCGAGCATAAATTTTCCTCGGTTCTCTCGAGATTCAGGGCTCTCTTGTAATATCCATTTAAATCACGTGTTTCGTCTTATCGTTTTAAAAATTTCTCAATCGTTGCTCTGATTCTAAATCCCGGTCGGTAAAAAGATAAATTCTCTCGCAAGAAACTGGATAAATCGCACGGACGATACGTTTCATACGTTGTACTCGAGGGCGATACGGAGCTGGGGATCCATTTCGCGGATATCGCGAGCGTTAATATAACTTTAATACGAGCCGGTGTTCCGGTACCCGCAGATAGGGAACCAGTTCTCTACACGAAGGAAGCGTAATGAGATCGACCGGCGGGCAAACATCGAAAAACGATGTCGGCGGAGAATACGAGACGCAGGTGCGCCGAGCCGATGATCGGGCGCGAAAGACGAGCTCGCTGGTCGAGGTTGAGAGCCAGGGTATGTAGAGCAGATGCTCTCTGGCCATGGCAATGGTGACGGGGTGCGTGATTTTTCACCGCCGACAGCTCCTCCTTCGAGAACCGCGCATTCCACCTTCCACCTCCTTCCGTCAGCTTCGACCCTTCCTCGTTTCACTCGGTTCTCTTCATCCTTCGCTCGTTGCTGACTCCAGCTTCTTTCGCCTCTCTTCTTTCCATCCTTCTCTACCCATTGCGATCCGTTGTGGTACTTCTCTCTATCTTCCCTCTTCTCTCTCTCTCTCTCTCTCTCTCTCTCTCTCGCTCTCGCAAATCTCTGATTCGAGTTCCTATCAGTGGTGAACATTGGCAACGTACGCCGCGCACACGCCACTGGACACCGGTTGCACGATCTTAGATTTGCCGATCTCGCGTCCAGGGATGCAGCGCGAGGGGCACCCGTTCGCGTGTACCTTGTGCACGCACGCGATGCACAAAGGGCTCGTTCCGAGAAATGATTTTCAATAATCGGAGGGAAATGCGAAAAGGTGCACCGGTTCGCGTCACGCGTGCCGCGATAATTTTGATTGATTCCCCAAACATTATCGCGTGCAACGCGTCCGCTCTCCGGGCGGATTTTTTTAGTCCCGGCCGCGTTTAGGCAGTTACGATTCGCGTGAGTTTAATGCATTATTTGTTTCGACCCGCGGCTCGCGTTATGCGCCCGCAGTTTTTGACCAAACGTAGCACTCGAGACCATTCGTTGAAACGCACAAAACGGTTCATCCGAACTTTTATTGGAATTCTCATTTCGTATCGTATTACTGGATTGATAAACGGTTTTTGCCATGGGCTCGTGCCACGCCAATTAGCCGTATTCTTGCCTCGGATGCACGAACGGCTAATGCGTACCCTGGCGATTTCCAATCTTCCGGCTGATTGTAAATCTGCGCGGTGTTCCTCGATAGCGCTCGATACCGCGTTTTTCGCTCGTCGTGCATCCCCCGGCTATCTGCATAATGACACTCCGATTTACAAGTCGATCTCGCTTTCTATCGAGCGTAGCCGCGCTGCATACACCCGACCCGTTTACGTAAATCACTCGTTTCAGTAGTATGTACTCGGCGGAACGGCCGGTGTTGATTCTATTCAACGCCGGCCTCAACTATCTTGTAGGTACGCCGACTGGCAAATGTAAATTACAAGCCTAACGAGCGACGGCTGCCGCGCCAGCTCCTCTGTAAATCGTGTCCAATCCTCGGGTTCGTTTAAACGGCGAGGAGACATTGATGGAACTCGGCAAGTTAATTGTGTTACTCGAGCATTCCTGCTTTCCAATGATTTCGTCGAAACGGTGGACTCTATGGATTAAATCGTTTTCCACAGATATTTTTCTGATCCCTCTACGAGACGACCTCGAAATCGTCGAATGATCTTCTGCGAGAGACGACGACGCGTCTTAATTTTTCAAACTGACGTTGCAAATGTTTCACGTTGCACAAAACGGGCGTTCTATTTTCGTTTTTCATCCGTTCTTATTGCTGCATCGGTCGAAAACTTTTTGCCAGGGGTAGTATAGAGGAAGGGAACGCGGAGCGAGTCGATCCCCGTCGCGGAGAACCCGGAGGAGATGGGTAGGCATCGCAATTACGCAAATTGCGGCTCTGTTCTCGCCTGCTCCTCCGGGCTCGCTGGCCGCGTCATGACGAACAGCACCAGCCTGAAGGATGGCGTTACAAGGAATGCTCACTTGTCCACGCACACTTCCCCGGCTGTCCCTACTCCAGCAATTTGAATGAACGATACGAAGATCGAGTTTGTTGTCGATTTGACTACCGTTCCCCCGGTCTGAATGATCGTCGGAACGAGAGGAATTGCTCTAAAGCCGCGTATCCACTTGTGTCACACCCTTCCTTCGTATCACTGTTGCCCGTCGTTACGAACACCCAAACGTTGCACCGTACGAACTGTTCTTTTCACGGAGCTTATTAACACTGCAACTACCGATGATAGACGCATACCTACTTTTAAAAATGACTTGTTTTTCAAATTAATAAGTTATAAGAAAAGACAGCAATTTTTACGTTTTTATGATTGAAAATTGAATAATGAACTGATAATGATTTAATGACAATAATTGTCAAAATAATTTTACTAAAATCTTTAAACATTGAATGATGGTTGTTAGTGTCTTACGCTGTACGTTTTACGACACGTCATAAGAAACGAACGACAGTTCATGTGACATGCGTGGAACTGTGATACGCGAGGATACGAGTGGATACGTAGCTTAAGAGCAATGAAAAATACTGTTTGTATCAAGAGGACTGGTCGCACGTCTCCGATCGGAGTACGCGTGCCTACCGCGGTCTTATTAGCGCTGATCAGGCTGATAAATTTATGTGCCAGCCGAGATGTATACCGTCCCCGATCGGAAAAAATGAAAGCATCCTCGCGTCACGCGCGGTGCAATCTCCGCCTCGATTCCACGGTTGTAGAGTCGCGTTTTTGCCTCGCGACGATGCGTCGCGGCGTACCTTTACCCACGTTGCTGCCACCGCTGACGATACGTCTGACAGAGAGCGACAGAAAATCTATCAGGCTTTCAACGAAAGCGCTGGATACACCGCGGTTGGAATTTCTAATGTCGGCGCGCGCCAGCTATGTCGAGCACGACGATTGCCAAGAAATCGTTTCGCCACTTTGTTTCGTCGTTTTTACGAATCTGTCCTACCGCTGTCTCTTCATTCTCTCCCTGTCGTGAAAAAGTTCGTATCGATTCGCGAGGGCATAAAATTCGTAATCCGAATCGACGAAAGGGGTCGAAATAACGAGATGGGTCCTTTTTATATTCCCGGCAAGCCGGAATCGCTTGTTGGACGCGAGCGCGAAGCTGTTCGCGTTCGGCGTATTAATGACGGTGCCATAACGTGGGCATTTATTTCTCTATCGGCGGCATCCGTTGAAAGCCGTGCGCCGCGGCCGGTAGAAAACGATGGAAATTTATACAGAGCCGATAATTAGCGAGCCGAATCGGCTCCTGGGAGGAGTAGCTCAGTGGTCAAGCGTAATCGCCGTAATTTATGCCCGCTGCTCGGGATATAAGCTTGTTGAGATAGGCCAGGAGCGTAAAAAGGGGCACGGCGAAAATGTCGCCCAATTAACGGCGAATTGGAGCGGTCGAGGTCGCGCGCGTAGGTATAGAAGCTGTTCCGCCTCCGTGTGCGCACGTTCACTCGTATGGGTATATAGGGTGATCCAGCTAGATCGTGTTCCCATAAAACTGGTATCGCTCGAACGACGTTCCATTGGTCATCGTTTCATCTGACGCTCTATGCAGAATTTTGTGCATAGACAGAATCTAGTTTCTTACTTCTTCCTTTATGAAATAGTAGCAAACGATTTTGATTCTGTTCGTTCAACATCAAATTTTTAATCAGAATGCAAACTGTCGGAGTCGCTGCAATCTCGGTATTCGAGACCCAGTAATCAAAAACGCAACAAAGAAAGAAACGTCACGCCCATATTAAAATGGTCGACTCGTCCTCGTTTCGATACCTGACACACCGTCATTATAAAGGTAACAAAAAATCGAACCGCATGCGGTACTCAAATTTCAGTTTCGAACCACCGAACCGGCAATTTTCGTTTCAACATTGCACATGCAGACCATGCATACATTATTCAATTCTCGTTGCAATAGCGTTTCGATAGTTGAAAATCAGCCGTTCTTATTCGTATCGAATAGTTTCTTATTCAGAAATAATGTTGCATGGTCAAAATCGAGCATCCAGGCTGAGTCGAAGAGACTTATCACTCTTGCGTTTCATTAAAAAACGTTGTATACAAATCTCTGATTCGAAGCAGCTCAGAAGACTGAACGAAACTCTCGTGTTTCAGCAACTCGAAATTGATTCTTACTAGGTTCCCAACAGACTGATAGAATATTATTTTCGATGAGAATTCTTGTTGGCTCACCCAGTATAAATGCATCCAGATATTCTTAAACATTCTTACGCGCACGCAAGTACCTGGTGGCTGCGCAGAGGACGCGGGCAGAAGAGCTTAACGAGTCGTTCACGCAAAAGCCGGCTCGCCGCTTCGCCATTAGCGGGCGAGCGAGCGAAACCCGCCGGGTTTAAATAGCGCGAGCGTTCAACCGGACCGAAGCGAGCGAGCGAGCGAGGAGCGGAGGTCCGGTCTCGCGCGCCTCCCTTTTGAACTTCGAGCCACTTTTACGATTTTATTATTGGCTCTTACGTTCGCGGTATTTATGCGACGCGGCGCGATATTTTTCACGGCGGAACGCGTCGACTTTAATGGTAACCCGGCATCCTCTTGCGCGCGACGCATTGCGCGATTCACTAATAACGCTTCGACCGTGCGGGACTTAATTAGGACGCCGCGAATCGGCATGTACCGCGCCGCTCTAAACTGTCTTGGCACCTGCCGTTTCTTCTGGCGCTCAGTATCGATCAATAAGGATCGTCGTTTAAGGGTCTAGGGTAGTAACGTAGCTTGTCTAATGTCTGTCGGTAAATTTACGAGGACGACGAACCGAATAACAATTTACTGGTGAACATCGATCGCTCATCGCGCTACTATCGGAATCTGCACTCTTCAACTATAAAAATCAATTGCAATTTTGTGAAACGTCGATTAGTAAACAGTGATAATAGATGTAAGAAAACAAGTACGAAGTACAGTATTTTAATTCGATTCAGTCTGGACGTTCGATTACTAGCGAGTTGCTATATTGCTCGTTCGGAGCAAGAGAGTTATGTAAATTGTACAGGCGTCATTATGTTATCGGGCTCACAAACGAGCTTTTCGAATCGAACTCCGTACCGTATTCAATAATACTTGATGAAGATACGAAGTGCTGTCAGAAACGTATCCATTGCCCCGATTGACAAGCCGTACGAAGGTTCGATAATCTCCCGCGTCTATCTGATGTTAATGACCCTAATAAATGTAACCGGAGCAACCAGGAGGAGCATTGACATTGAGATAAGTCGATGTATCTCCGTCAAGATTTTTCCCTCCACTCCCCCTACGGTTAATATTTATTTATGCATCTGAACCGGCCAGTTTCAAACTCGTTTGGCGACGTAGGGTCTTCTTCCCTTCGCCTCACGAGCTTAAACTTCCCAGGACGAGTCTTAAATATCCTTCATATTCACGAGTTTTCCCTGATTTCAATTCGCCATGCACGGGACAGTGAACTGTGTGTTTTACGCGTTTATTAAAGAATCAGATACACAACTAATAGAAACTTCGCATGCGCAACGTACGAATGTATATTGCAATACGCACGCGATAGAAGAAATATCTGTCTGGCTGATTTCTTTAATCGACCGTCATGAGTATTTTATTTCACGTGAAAATCCGCATTGTAACGATTGAATATTCGAGCAGGAATTCATTGTACGATCGGGTCGATTCAACTATGTGTAACGACTCTGGCAACGTTTTTGTATCTCGCACGCAGCGCATTCCTAACACGACAATCGGTGTTGAACCGGCAATTCAGATCTCGGTTAACGGCAGGCAATTTCGAGTCTACTCACGCGATGCAACACGGTATTTGGTTATTTCAGTCGGTTTTTTGTGTCCGCGCGATTAAGGAAAAGGGAGCTGAGGTGAACCACTCGCGGTGCCACATGGTCTACTTGCGATGAAGATTTCTAACAGTCACGTCGATGATTAATCGATTCCGGCCGGCATCCTTGTAACGGGCTGCCGGGAAAAGCGAATGAAAAATGCTTGAATCGCGCGTTATTTATTACCGCTATTATGGATTCTTATGGGCCACAGCCTTGCGAACTGAATTTTATAGGCATAGGCCAAACGTTTCCCTACTAAAAGTTCAACGCTAGCTCAATTTTATTTTTCGTTTCGATGCGTTGAAAATATTCCATATAATATATCTCATACGTCGAATGATTCAATTTGATAAAGACATGGAACAATTAAATGATTGACTGTTTTATAAATTGAATCGTTAAAATATTGAAATTTATTAGATGTTTTATTACTCAAATTTACATGTACGAAATTCGAAATACTCTTAACTTAATTAATCTATCATAGCATGTATACGCGTCGTTAATTCGAAGAGAGAATCTCTGGTTTGTTCCTCGCCTGTGCGGTATGGAATTATGTTGGGCATTAGGTATCGTGAAACGGTATCGACTGGTATCTTTATTTGCGTAGATCCGATAAATCAATTGCTCGTATCGCCGCGGTGATAATTTGCAATGCGTCTCTGTATCTGTCTCCCTCGCTTTATTGCTCAACTTTTACACTGTAAACTGCTCTCGGTGTACGTTCTCCACGTGCTATCAGTAGTGAAGTCAAACATGTTTTGTGACTTTAATCAACGCCTGCACATATGTACACTTCATAATCTGTCTTTGGATCGTTGATACGATTCCTTCCTGATTCATAAATCCGGATTCTGTTTATCTCGCCACGAGACCACATTTCCAGTTTCGTTATGATCATTCATTTATAATAATTGTACTATGCAATGTCGCACTGCTATAAACGATAAGTCAGATAATTCTAAAATCTTGGTACTGCGTATCAACTACGTGGTCCATGGTACTCATGGTATTTCTGTCGACAGACAGCACGTATGTTAGGAAGTATGTTAAATATCCGATCCAGTCGATCTAATGAATTATCGTATCGATCAAAAACGGCACATAAAGTCAGGAAGTTGGACGAAGGTCTGTAGGTCTATGAATCACTGCTGTTTCTTCCAGTGGTTTAAATAATTCAGCGCGTGAAAATAATTTCGGATCTCAGTCGTACGGTTCCGCTTCCGAGGTAATATCGTCGTGACCTAATCTTCTTCCCGGATCACGCACGGGTCATATCACGGCTCGCTCGCGTGTTCTATAATTAAAGCCTGGTGCCTCGATCAAACAAATCCTCCGACGCGTTCGCTCTCCCGACCGCAGCCTTCGTTCATCGAACGATTCCGTTGACTTTAAAGACGGCGGAGTACAGTATTCCTCGGATAAACGTACAGAAGTTCTATGGGCAATGCGCGATTTCTTTTCCGCTACTGTTTGAATCAGTTCGTTGCACGCAATCGCCAATTACCCGACGAA
Organism: Ceratina calcarata; assembly: GCF_001652005.2. Classification (NCBI taxonomy): domain Eukaryota; kingdom Metazoa; phylum Arthropoda; class Insecta; order Hymenoptera; family Apidae; genus Ceratina; species Ceratina calcarata. The sequence goes on from NW_017158043.1 coordinate 835,614, forward strand.
TCTCTTTGATCGCGTTACAAATATTATTAAACAAATTATGAAGATTCATGGTTTCGTGCGTCGATTCACCTGAATGCTCGATCACAACCGAACTCGTTGCTCGGCGCGTGATCGAATCCGTAATTGGCGCTCGTCGCGTCGTCGTCGAACAACCGAAATCAAATCGAGCGTCGCTGCTCGGAGCAGTTCGCTCAGTTTCGTATGAGCGGCACATCGTGTGCCCGTTTGACCCGTAAGCTCCTACGCGTCGACCGGCTGCGGGCGGCAGTGCGCTTTGCGCGACGGAATCGCTTCGTTTACACCGCGACACGACGATCGATTATAGTTCGACGCGTTATAAATCAATCTGCGTTCATCGAGCTCGAATCGTATGTGAACCGTCGCATCGTGAGCCCAACCCTTTCGTGACGTCGAGCAGCATGAACTTTAGCATTCTTCGTCGATATCGTACAATTTATCGAGTTCACGTTATAAACTTACACACATATCCTAATCGTGGACAATTAAAGAGATTCCAGGATGCGTTTCGAGTTTAGTGATGTTCGTAGAACACTTCCAAAATACGTATTAAAAAAAGATACCTGGATGCATGGTACCGTCACCGACGAGTCGCAAAATGCACCGGCTCGCCGCGGCGGTGTTCGAGGAATTCTGCAATAAACGTCGTTGCGAGTTCAGCTGACACGATCATTCGGAAGTGCGCCATGTTCGCCTGGTTTAAGGAAACGTTGCACGTTTCATTCGCTGGACGCCGGTTCCGTCGTACGGTCGCGTTATTTCGTGTTTGCCGGCGTGAAATGGAATCGGGTTCGTTCGCTTTGTTTACAGTCGTATCAGTAATCGGTGCCGGCTAGGCGTGCATCGTCAGGCACGTCGTCGTTATCCGTGTTCGAAATGGCGAGCGTCGCGTGACGTTCTCAGTAGGTTTTCACGCGCACGACGCGGTGTTCGTCGACTCGCGGAGCTCCGGTGCTCCGGTATTCCTGTCCGACGGTAAACGGAGACCTGGCGTCACGTGTGCGTCTTACGTCGCGGCTGTGATCACCGTTTCACGTGCTGCTTTATTCGCGAGTTTATTCCTTATGTGAGCTATGCGAGTATTCCCAGGCGGGATTTATTCGATTATGAGACGATTCGTGGACTAGCGAACATCCCAGCGGATCGGCAGGGCCAGTCGTCGAACGCTGACCTGGTGAGTCTTCTTCTCAGCAAGTCCTTTTAAATGATCCTCGTTTCGATAATATAATTATCGATGTGTTAATAGACAGCGAATTTTATATTTAAATGACATAAAATTGTTCAAACTGGCTTAAATATTTTATTTCGCATAAAAATCCGTAGTCTACACATTTTTATTCTCAACGCGTTCATCGCGACTTTCATACACGCATAAAAGGGGGGAAAGAAGTATCAATCTAGGCGTAGCCGTGTCGTTGTGTTTACATTACGTAGTTGGTAGTGCGGGTGGGACAGAGTATTTAGAACCTCCATTGAACATAGAGAACCAGTCGTCGTGGCCTTCACTTGGAGAAGCCTCGTTCTAGGGCTTATCACCTGCTTCAGTTCTTGCGCCTACTAGAATCGTAGGAGATCTGGCTCGATTGTTTTGGAGCGTGAAAGGTACGCAACGGCCTTCGGCCATTCGTTGGATATCTGTGTCAGGTCGGCGGAAATTCTTATTTGCGTTGTTACCAGCGGAATGTTGTACTTTCCCGGAGCACGGTGCTTTCGATTTTTTGTCGAACCTCTGTGCCCACTGGACGCGCGTGTTCATGGTCCCGAGAATCAATTCTGTCAGTGTTAACTCTTAACAGGAATACTGAAATCACGAGCGACTCTTGCATTTCATTATTTTTGTACGAAAAAATTATTTTATTCGATACTGATTAATTTATTCGACAAACATTCGATGGAGTACTTTTTTCCAACAAAATTCACAAAGATCAGCTAAATTTTTAGCGGTCACACTGCTATAGCCCTTTAAACATTGGATTTCTGTTTCATTTTTAAGACTTTTAAAAGGACGTAACAACTGTGTTTTTATTATGCACTAAGAATTTTATCCTGATTAATACGTTTCTCGGATCGTTTTGTTCAAAGTCTGTCATGACTCTGCTCACTCAGGTTTGTGAAAAGTATGTCTGTTAAGAGTGTCAGAGTTTCCATGATCAAAGGGATCGATCAAGTTTGCTGCGTTCTAAACGTACTTACGTTCACTTTCGTGGTCGCCGAGACAATTTGTACGTCGTTACTTTATGCGACGTGTGCCGTGAAGTTATATGTACAGAGAGAGAGAGAGATAGAGGCAGCTGGTACCGGAAGTACAGGCTGTTGATAGCGGAACTCGAGGTGAATATGGAGTTCTACAGTTCTTGTACATTCGAATACGAAAGGTATCGTCGAGTCGATATATTCATTTCTCAATATTATTTACGTCGGTCATTAAACGAGTTTATAGTTTTTCCTCGATGATAGGGAACGTGGTAAACGTGTTTGAAAACCTATTATTAGCATTCAGTTTCTTAAGCAGCTGTTACAACTAATTTTTTAACGAGAAGCTCGAAAGAATAATAAAAGATAATTGTCGTGTCCATAAAAAACAGCTTGACGCGCGTTTGTCTAATGGTCGCGGATATTTTTTCACCTGAGTTCCTTTGAAAACGTTCTCCGGCAGATTACCCGTGCAGACACGTATAACGTTATCTCGAGTTCGCGGTTGTTCCAAGAATTTTTCAGACACCGTCCGAGTTAAACAGTCCTCCAATGAATTCGCGAATGACTCAGAAACCCGTTGAATCGAGCGACCCTTCGAAAGGCCCGTTTTCCGTAAGGACGAGAATCTCACGGCGGAGTGCCGTGATCGTTTGCTATCGCTCGCGTCGTCTCGGCAACGCCAGACCGGGCGCGATCGAACGACCGATGTCTCGATAGTTGCGAGCCCCGAGAAGGATGTCCACGTCCTGTCGGACGATGATCGTTTTCCCAACGAGCGATGTTATAGCACGGTGCCGAGGTGTAGAATCTATTCCGATGCTCCATCGAAGCACGATGTATCGAGGCGTAGCGAGTCAGATAAGATAAGCGGCCCGGTTATCGACTCGCTTACGCCCGGTTCACCTGCGTCCTAGGTGCTCTTATCTCGCCGTTTTATCGTTGACCTCTGCTCCGTTGTACGGTCGCGATATCTCGCACGAGAACGTTCCAGCCGTCTGCGTGTGCGCGACGATAGTAATGTCTACATCGGAACGGTGAACAGAGAGACCCACCTACCTTCGCTCGTTCCAATTTCCAGGATTGGCTCTGTCCTCGTTCGTACCTCTTCGTGGTCTTGTTCGCCATGCAGATCTTGCCTCGCCTCGCCTCGCCTCACCTTTCCACCGGTGCTCGCCACCCCGAGCCACCTTCTTCTTTCTCCTCTTCTTCTTCTTCTTCTTCTATCTCCTTTTCCCTTCTCTTCTTGTCTTTTTTCCCTATCCCCGTTCCACAGAAGATGCGATCTTGTCCACCGACCACGCCTTCACGGCGTACAGAGAGCCGAGCGTGCGTCGATCTCGTTTCGAGCGAGCGTGTGTCGTTCCTTCTTATTTCAACGAAGAAGCCAGGGGGAAAAAGAGAAGGCGTAGAAAAAAGGAGATGAGATCGGGCATGCCACGGTGTAAGCGTGGCGCGAGTTTGACGACGTTGATCGTTGAGTAGCATTTAGAGCTGTGGAATGTCGGAAGGGTGGTTTCGAAATCAGATGGTCGCAGGGTAAAAAATTTGGCTCCGTAAAAGCTTTCAACTCGTTTCCATCGCGCGCTACCGGATGTGAACGTTCTAAATATTAATACAATGTTACATTGATTTAGTAATTGACGCAACGTCACCATACAACGGTTCACGTGATATCGAAGAAAATAGATTGTAATTTAATAACAATGGCAATGCGCTTATTATAGAACGTAGCAGTAGTTTTTATCGTGAAATTCTTCGGTTTAACGTGAATCTCGTTTCGAGCACATCGCCCCTTTCTATTAAGTAGACGTACTTCCGTCACCGTTCTTCGCGGTTGGATGCAACGCAAAAAAATCGTTTGCACTCAGGTGGAACGTCATAACCGCGTTACGTGCTCCTCGTCCGAGGATGACTTCTCATTCCCCTCGATCCCTCGACCGCGACACGTCGTGTCACACACTTCTTATATCCGAATAAATTCTCGCATTCTTATTTCCTCCCGTTACCTCGCATTCGTTAATGAATTCCGTAAAAGTATAAACAATCTGAATCGCGCTTCTGGAATCGACCGTTACGTCTTCGTTCGGACCGGAGTGACGGTGGGGCAAGCGAGGACAGTTTATTCCACTGATAACGTGATGTTTTGATTTCTCGCGGCCGCGACAGGTGTCCAGTCCCTCGCAGGATTTCTCGCTGGCCCGGAGCGGGACGAACCCGGTCAGTATTTTATTGCAACATTGATAATTTACGATCACGCTGGAAAAGCCACGGGACCGTGAAGCAATCTCCTCGACGATCGTTGCCGTGAGCCAGGAAAGCTTTATCGGCCGTCGCGTCGCTTATCCAGGTGCGTCATTACTTTGATAGTACATGCGTGCAGCTCGAAAAAAAGGAAGCTTATCTACGGTGGCTCTTCCAGGAACGCACGATAGCGGGAAGTCGAATCGTATCTTGATCCTCACTCCAACGCTAGACCGATCTTACATTTTTCCATCTGCATTTTTTTTCGTCACTTCCCTCTCAAACGAGCTTGGCAGAAAAATGTTATTTGCGTTACACTCGAAAAGGATGATGAGGGTTCTTTGAAATTGCGGATAGAGAAACGTGACGCGATTTAATATATACATAATAAGATGTTCTCTTAAAAAATAATCCTTGTACTATTTGCGATCTATTTGTTGATAGTCTGTGTACGTCAGTTTCATTATGAACGTGACTAGTGGATATAAAGTATCATCGGTGCTTTGGTTTTCTTTCTGGACTCGCAATTAGGAATTAACATTCTCGTCTGATTTACGGTAATGTTCCATTACGTGCCTAATACAGGTGTAGAATCGGTTAACATTCTTGTGTAGCATTAAAGATATTTTCGAAAGCCTCTCATCATCCATCGTATCATCGTGCCTAATATCACGGTGCTTCCGATCTTTTTCTTCGTCGACGTGTCGAGCACTTTTCGATACACCGTGCTACCCGACGGGGCTCTGTGGTAGTCACCGCGAGAGGTTTCGGTACGGCTCGACAAAAGAGGAGACAGGGTGGCGGTGCGTCGTATATGTATGTACGGTGGTCGGGCAAACAACAGGGGCAGGTGGAAGGTTGTGCAACCTGTTGCTTCGTTGCTGGGACGACAGAAACGGTAGGATGAGAATCGTCCGGGTTTGGGTTGCGGCGGCACAGACCGGAGAGAAACATACTGCCCTTGGGTATAGCAATCACAATGGGTCGAATCTCCTCCGTCCTTTGTCTCTCTCTCTTTCTCTCTCTGGGTGCTCCTTCTACCCGTGTGATGTACGCTCTCGTTGCTCCTCGGCTCTCCTTTGGCTTCTCCTCTTCGTTGTCGTCTTCTTCTCCCCGACTTGTTCTTCCTGTTTGGCCCGATGCGGTTCTCCACGTTGCTTCCCCTTCTTCTCGGAGGGACGTCGCGCCCTCGGGACACGATCCCGATCTGACGCGATTTGCATAATTCCAGTATCCCCGCCCAGTCGTTCAGCTGCTCAATTATTAGCTGGAATTTAAGACGTGTTTAAGAAAATAGCTCGACCCGGCTGCTTTTTGCTTCTGCCGATTCCGCTGGCTCCTTCTTCCCTCGTCCTCCTTACGCGGATCAACAAGTGAATCTACCACGTTCATCCGTACGCTCGTCATCTCTCTTTGAAACACACGGAGTTCGCGTCTCGTCTGACGCGTTCAATGGACTTCCACTTTGAATTTAAGAACATCCTGAGATGATCCAAGAGATTTGACTGTTCGTACGTTCTATAATGTACATCCGTTGAATCGTTTCGAACACTCGCCGTCAGCGTGAAACGAGCAATACTCGCGCAACGTTATCAAACACGGCTTTATCAGCCGCGCGATATGCCGACGAGGTCTGTACCTACGGATGTCTGTTGCGGTTTTCGCGTTCCACATCTCGAGGTTTGTTAGTCGTTCCTGATTAAAACGTTTACGCCTCGCTCCAGCCAATTGTACTGACAATTGGTCAAATATTTAGTATCTGCTCGCGAACCAGGATTTTACTCTCGCACGAATTATATGAAACTGCACGAATTTTTTGATCGTCGAATTTTGACGATCTCAGTTGAGAAATTCTTTTGTACGTAATAGAACGCGTGCATAGATATTACAATTCTGCTGGCTTCACATTTTCGATCGGTACGATGTAAACAAATGGGGACACTTGAGCGACCCATCGCATGAATAACTGAAGTGCAAAACGCATCGTCCCTCGCGAGCATTCTTCGAGTCACGAATGTGCAACGTCAGACAGTCGGTGCACACCAATTTTGTTGATTAAAGCGCGCCTTCATCGGTGATATCCACCATTAATCTCGCATCGGGTCGAGCGCATCGCGAATCGCATTCCACGATGCGCGATGTGTGTCTCCGGCGACCAAGAAGAATCGGATGCAACGTGTTAGGGCACATTCCCACTGGTCACTCAGCCACGAAGCGTGCCCAAGACCGTACGCTAATATTCCAATCCATCGCATCATTATAATTCACTTTATTGCCACCCACCTGCGCAGTTCAGCGATATAGACGTTTCGTTTTCGTCTTATTCAATGAATTTCAGATTACCCTCCCGATAATTTCACCGTGATGCATGGCGACGCGACTTCGATCCATCGATATCTCTTAATTCCTTCCTTATTCCATTACCATCCGTTTTTGCTACCTGCTCGAGCACGTGATTCCGTTCAATGCTATTTCTCTCTCCACGTGTCGGTAAATGAAATCAAAATTTCAGATCTCTTTTACCGCCTAAAATTGATCTGCATAATACTCTCGACGATTCTTACATTTTTGGACACTGGATCCATCCCTGATTTGATGTCATTGAAAAAGGGCAAGGATCTCTTGCACCATTCCTGGTACACGGGATCAATATTCCTGAGATCGTTTTACTGAATCCCATGAATTTTCCTTTCTAAAAAGTGTTAGTCTATGAATCTCAATGAACACTTGTTCCACTGGTGTATCATGGGGTAAATGAACACCTGCGATACCGGATTCGAGCAATCAATATGACAGACCAGTGGGAACGCACCCTTACGCCGGAGGCGATGCAAGAAGCAGGGCGAGACGCATCGTGTGGAATCTGCGTGCTCTCTTTAAAGGCGTTGGCCGTTCACCCCGACCTCAGCCTAGCGCAACTGGTTCAAATGCATACGCGGAGGTGCACTACTGGGTAGCATTCTCTTTCTCCTTGAATTATTGTCAATGGAGCTTGCAACCTCGTTTTCGATCACGTTAGAAATCGCGCACGTATCAGTTCCTCGGCACTACAAATATTATATTTACGAAGTTGAGACGTTATCGTTTAAACCGTGTTCGAAAGTAATTTGTAATACAAGTTTTCCCGTTTTCAACCCATTTCCTTTCTAATGCACGAAGACAGAATTATGCTATTCGTCTTTGACTAACGTTGGGCAATTAGTATGACCAGTTTATTTCACAAATTGCTGGACAGAATTAAAAATCTTCAATACGAGGTTCGACTACTTTTTGCAAAAGTATGTATTTGTTGTACCGAGCTATGCGGATATATCGATCTGTCCTACATCTTCGTTGCGGATTTCTCGTAGACGAGCCCGCAAATCAGACAGCCGGGGTTGATGAAGCGTGGCAGCTCGGCTCGTGTCACACGAATTAATAATTGGTTCACGCGTAACACGCGCGACGTTGTAAATCGATCTGGGCAGGGTTTACGACGGAATTTTAATTGACGGTTGCCGCTCGTTAGTGGCACCTTTCTGAGTAATGAGCACTCGGATAATATAAAATGTGAGGGATCGATAATAAAATAGTGGAAATGTATGTAAATGTCGTTCGCACGTCTTGCTCACGATGGAACGGGTAACGACAATATAAAGATAATCAAGCATGGGGGAACTGTTCGACTTTTATAGCTCATTTACGAACATTGTTAATTAAATCTTAAGTTCTACGTGTAAGTAATTTTTCTTGACGAAAGTCAGGCTGATTTCCATATAAATAGACTGCTTCATTTTTAATTGGACGTGTACAAGAATTGTATTTGCATACAGTGTATGTGTAATCAATTTATAATGACGGTGTTCGGTTTCAGTTAAGAAAAAGAGAGACTTTTTAATTTAGTATAATTCGCAGTGGTAGTTCATCTCTTCTATAGCTCGTGGATCATTTAAGTGCTCGAGATCTCTTCAGAAAAACTATTTATTATATTTTTTGTCTCAAATCTGGATACACTGGCGATTGTTGGTTCGTCCACAATCCCAGCGTCCAATGCGAGACCATGAACAGCCCAAGTATTCTCTGGCAAGCGAGTCAAACTTCAAACAATTACACTGTTCCCGAACCTCGGCGCCTGTAACATTCTCTTGGTTCAGTATAAATTTCCTCTCTAATGGCGGTACTGACAGGTCAAAGGCAGCGCAACGAACGTATGGTAGTTTCGCGATTGCGCCATCACAATTTCTTAGTCCCTTCCGCTAATGGATGCAAAAGGATAATGCCGGGGTAGCGCCGCTTCTGTGGATTATCGCATAACAGAAGCGAGCAAGGGACGGGTGACCATAGATGGTGCAGTACCCTCGATAGCCTGCTTTTGTTTTATCGATACAATTGCGCGACCGCCGCGGCAGCAAAACGACCACCGTCTGTAATGGAGACTCTCGAACACATGTGCCGATCACTGATCACCACGATAGAGTCTACCGATCCTTAGCATCGACGCAAACGATGCTCCGAACATGATAAATTCTGTTTCAAACAGTTCTCATACAAAATACAGTTTTTAATCATTTTCAAAAATTATACTTAAGTCGCATCGGAACGAACGAAATCATTGGGTGATCTAAAATCGAGCGTAGCTGTTGCGTGGCGAGAGGTACACGCGCGTGCACGGGGGCATGAGCGGCGGCACATGCCCGGAGCAACGTCTGTAGTTTTTCTGATTCACGAGGGGCAGAAAGAAGTTGGCCGCAATTAACGGCTCCGTAAATTTACATACGTCGGCGATCAGCCGGGATAAATGGCCGGGAGTCGTACCGCGACGCGAAACAGCCGAAGCCGCGAATAAGTAATCGCGTAAATCTCCGCTGGGCAAAAAGGGTTCTCCCCGCGTTTCGTTTCTTCCAAATAATTTCGTCATTCTCATTCACGTGGGTCTGTCTCGGGATTGAAACTACTTTCGTTATAACACATGGGAATGAACGGGGAAGTTCAGAATTTTATTTCTTCATTCAGGGAAAATATGTAGAGTGAACTATGAAATTTTTATTCAGTCGTAAAGTTCAGATCGTACAAGACTTTTCCATTATTATAATTATTATTATCTTATCAGTAGTATCAGTAAATAGTCGTGAAGGTGAAAAAAGTCAGATATCGAGTCTCGATAGTATAAACGTACTTAAATGTAATTGCGTTGAAGTAATTGCTACAATGGATTTCATCCGGTCATTGAAAGACCTGTCGTTAACAGTTGTAAGCATCGATCAGGTTTCTAAAACTCTTGTACTCGCGAACGAGAATCGGGATCAGATGGAAAAGATGTTGATGCATGCGGCAGAGAGACCGATCAGCAGAGAGCAGTAGTCACGTCGATGGCTCGGGCGAAGAGCAAGGGACCACCTTGCCTAAGGGTTTCCGAGTCAAGAGGTTCGCTTACGGCTTACGGAATGGTAGAAGTCTACCTACCGCGGTTCAGCTGATTGCGAAAATAAACATTCATTATTGTAATTACTTTCTGCGACGTGGCCGTGCCGAGAGCCACGATCTGGGAGCCGCGACGACGTGGGCCCCCGCGAGGGGCGAGGAAGGAAACGGTAGAATGAGAATGAGAAGACGACGGAGACAGGGAGCCGCACCGAGACGGTCTCCGAGCAACCTCTCTCCTCGTACGTACATACACACATACGTACATGTATATACATATGTATATATCTGTAACGAGAGTTTCATTGACGTTGGTCGTCGTGCCCGCGGCGGGTTAATTACAAAGTCGAACCGACGATTCCTTCATTAGCGAAAACGAATCGGTGAACCCAATTGCTGGGACGAATCCTCGTTTGCATCCGATGCGTCTTCACGCAACGAGAATCACCGCGATTCGCCCCTGTGATTGATCTGCTCTCGCTCCTGGAACTCCACGGAAACTCCACTGTTTTAATTACCATTGCCAATTTATTTGTGGGACTCGTTAATGAAACCCTGTTGGCACCGACGGAATTGGGATCGGTTCTGGTCTTCGTTTTCTATACGTATTAAAATTGTGCGGATGTGTATTCGAGTCCAAATAACGTATCAATTATTTTGATGCACCATTTGAGTCGTTCCTTGGATCCTCGTTGTGATCATCTTGTTGGAGTATCGCTATCTGGTAGAGATGCAACGGAGAGTAGTACAAATTGAATATGTATTCAGGTGATTCATGGCCTGGAAAGTTGCGATAAGGTATCACGGCTTGTCGACTGCACTGGGTCATTAATAACTTATTGCACCGGATGAAATAAGTGAGGGATCACGTTCCTAGCTAGTTCTTGAAAAATGAACGATACGTCGGAATAAAAAAGCCTGTTCGTTGATTATCTAATTTATGAATTATTAATTCAATCCGGGGCGACCGATATTCAAATCTTTTGCGTTCTGTTTTTATGCTATAAAATACACACACGATTAGGCAAATTGCGTCGTCGTTTCCTTCCACTGATATCTGTCGTTTTTCTATCAAATTAAGGAAACTTTATTTATTGGTAGATCGATGTGTTTCAACGTTCGTTTCGAGGTACTATGAAATTTGTGGAAGTAACACGAGTTCAAAGAGATCCTCGAGCATCCTTGAGTGCGTCGACCCGCGAACATTCTTACCGCGAGTATAATCAAGATCGACGGTCTGTGCAATTAAAAAGAGAGCCGTCGATGGTTGACCGTACTCTTGAATCGTGCGGCAGCGCGCGGTGTGACACGAACGAAAAGGAGCGTGGCAGCGCTCCGGGTCGAGAGGGAAGAGAGCAGCAGGTCCCGTCCGGATCGCACGGATAAACCGTCTGGCGTGCACAGTGCCGTGAATTAATTATCACCCGTGGGCCCCGTGTTCGTACTTTTAATCGGGCAGGGCCCCGACCTCTCGGCCCACCTCGTGCCTCGTTTCCACGTATAAAATGTTCCTCGTGCCGCAGTATTTCACGCCTGCCCACGCGCGCCCTTTACGCCTGGCGACTTCCTCGCTCCTCTCGTCGCAGGTGCGCGCGCGCGGGGTGAAACCCTTCCGCCGAAAGGTACGGACTTGACGTTCGTTTCCGTTTATACGGATCGCCGATGATCGTGAACCTGGAAAAGGTGGACATACGCCGAATAACAGATGCGCAGTGCGTACAGTAAGAAACGGTATCGACGGTATGCGAGCGTATTTATTCGAGCGATGCGGAGTCATTAATATTCGTGCGTTATTTTCCGTTTTGTCGAGCGCACTTCCATTCCCTAGTGATCATATTATAGAAAATCGCGTCGATATTTCATGTCACCACCTCGACTACGTTGGGAACATCGTTGATAAATGCAACTCATTTGTCATCTGAGATCGATCCCTTAATTCATGAACGCATCCGGACGCTACTCGTAAATACGCGCCGACGGTTAATTAGATATCGTGAATACGCGCTGATTGCCGTACGTCGTACGCCAATTACTCCTATTATTTTCCAAACTGTTGACGAACTGGTTCGTTGCATGGTCTCTCTAAACTCGCTGCCGATGTTTGCAAACGATACAGGAAACGCATTTACGGTATCAATTTAGGAAATACGATCTGGATAGAAACTTCTTTTATCAGCAGTCCTCGTATTTTCTGCTATTTTTCTGTAAACGCGTAAACATCGACAGGGTCTGGTCGTTAGTAATATTTTCGTTCAGCCGATTGAAAATATATGCGATCCGAAGAACGTGTGGGTTCTGGTATATCGTAACAAGATCATAAAATTTGGAAAAACTGATAATTTATGCTCAGACTCGGTGGACTTGTGTCCCAGATAATTTTTCGAAAAATTCTCACTGATTTTCCAATCGCCTCGACGGAGTCCATTCTAAATCAGGCTTTATTGATAGCGTTCACGTTCCCCATCGTATCCGCTGCCCACGCCCACAACCTCTGCCTTGCCAATTGCCGTTCGATATTCGGTCGAAAGTGTGTCGAACCGAAAGAGACACCTCGAGAGCCGCGGAAAAATCGGCTCTCATCTAGCACGTGCGTCCTTTCGACGCGAACGCCGTCGAGAATGCAGTTGCACCGGTCTGCAAACCTAGCCTCGGTCATTTTCTACGTTTCTATGTACGTTAAGCCACCTATCCATTTGTATCGTACCGTCGTACCGTATCACCGTGTGTCACTTCGAGCGACCATTGCATTGTACATAAAAAATTAATGCAAAGAGTTCATCTGAGAAATTCGTAATGATTTTCATTTAATGATTTCGATAGAAAACGAGCTTTCCTTAAAGTTAACAATTTTTTATTGATAAGAAGGAACAAATTTTACGTGAAGAAAATAAATAAAGTTGCTTACATATATTTTCTATAAATAAGAGAACTTTTATAAGGGATCATTTTAGTGTTAAATTGCGCAAGGGTGTACGGATTGTACGCTTTAGCTGAGCGGATTCACGCGATATCGATTTCGTGTACAGCAGCGATCACGGCAATTAATCTGACTCGTTGATCGGTCGAGTTTCATGGGGAATTTACATCTGCGCACCGGCGCTCCTTTCATTCAGCCGTTCCCTGCGGTTTCAGTCGGAAGATCGGAAAAAATCGATAAGCGAATCGTCTATTGTAATTAGCTCCGGTCGATACGTTGTCGGAGGATTTATATAGGATTTTGCTGGCTCGGCAATTAGTCCCGTATGGGATCCTCTCCCACGACTCCGTGGCTAAGATTGCGCGAGAAAACTCGCGCTACTTAAATCGTGACTCGACCGTTCCGATTCGTAGCGAATGTGCAGCCTCAACTGAATTTATACTAGCTTCCGTTTTCGAATTATCCGCTTTTTCAACGTTTCAGTTTATTCTCGAGCTGCATTCAGAAAATGTGCAATTTAAATCATTCCTAAAATATATGACACTTCCGGCATGTATAAATAATTGTACACTAAACGGTATGCACGAAAGTATAATATTTTTAAGAGAGCTTTCACTAAGAATAATGGATTCGTAACTCCGATCGGATAATCCAAATGCAGCTTGTCTGGCGCATGATTCGTCTAATTGCTGAATACATTACCGTTCCGGTTTATCCTGAACCTTGCAACCTCTAAGCTTCTGAGCTATTCGAGTCACATCGAATCATTTCTCCTGCGCTCCATCACACGCTCGGTTAAACAGTTTAATTAATTGAAACGGTTAGCATTAAATTGGCGAAATATTGCCGGCTGCTCGTATCGCTTGAATATCAGATACGAGACGAGCGTCATTTGTCCTCTAATCGCATCAATTCCATTTTACACGACCAGATCACGTTTATAAAATAATTAAATGTTACACAAAAGTATGGGAGGTATTAAAAGCGAATTGCATTTAGATAAATTAAATTTTTCAATTCGTTCTTACGAACGATGTATTATGCATAAAAATGTACGGTTTGTCCGTGACCTTTGGTTTTGGGCTCGATGCTAGGTACGCCAGTGGGTGGTCACGTTTGCTATCTAATTAATTGATACGTTCGGCCGTTGCGCTGTGATCGAACGCAGCTCGCAGCCGAGTATGGGGAAAACGTTCCCCTTTGGCTTCTGGTATATTAATTAGGCGGTTACCTACCTGTACCCGGGGATCCTGCCAGCAATTTGTCTTGAAATGCTTGGTAAAATACTAATTTCGTTCGCCGATTCGTTCGGAGAAACCCTGAATGGGTCGGCTTGTCTCGGGTGCCTCGCGGAGGGGAGATATCGCGTACGTTGATCAGCTGCGTCGCTGCGGTACTCTATCGGTGTTGGTACCGTGGTATATAGATCCTAGAGAAGCCGGGAGTGGATCTCGTTTAATTAATCGAATCAACGGCGAATAGTAGCCGGGATCTTTAATGTTACATCGGTGTACGGTCGCGTGTTACTCGCTCGTAACGCTCGCTCGATGTTGCTTAATTCGAGGTGATATATTGGTAAACCGATGCTAATTAGGAACCTCGTTCGATGCGCAATGATGCGTTCCTTCTTGCGATTTGTTGTTCCCCTGGTTTGCATCGTCGAGATCGGATCGTTCACCGGTGTTACTTTGCTCCCAGTAGAATGCTTCGGTATTACGTGCCCACATTCCCATTCGTATTCAAAACTCGTCGGGTTTATTTTTAAATTGCATCGCTATATAAGAATGTACACGTAGATTCTATCGAAAAGAATGTGACCGAGGGAGAATCTCAAGCGATTTAGTAGAAAAACAGGCGAAAGGCTCCCCGCTGCGAGCAGTCGTTCCCACTTGAAAATCCGCCGTGCAGTAGATTCAGCCGTTCGACGTCGGACTTCCGCGTCATGTATCAAACGGCACATAGGAGGCCGAGTCTTTTTCGTCAGTTTTTTCAGTCAGACATTATGGTACGTGGCCCAGATCACGGCCAGATATCAAATGCAAGAATGTTTGCTAATATTTTTTATTCGTGAAAAACTGATAGTTCTACCAACGTATCAGTTTTTTTATGTGTAATTTTAACTCGGAGAGACTCGGCATTCCTTTATATCTTCTGATGTTGCGTATCTCGTGGCATCTCTCTCTCTCTCTCTCTCTCTCTCTCTCTTTCTCTTTCTCGGTAGATCGGTATTGATCGCGATCGTGTACGAACATTACGTTGAAATTGCGCTATCCGTTTGACCCCGTCATGGGATTGATCGCCTCGTCGATCTCGTTCTCTTTTCACTACGCTGCGGTTACGTGCACTGGTTTAAGTCGGCTCGCTCGTGTAGCAAATAAGCTTAATCCTCTTGCTCGTAGCCTATTGTTCAACTAAAATTGGCAGATACATCTGAAAATTGAGTAACATTTTACAATCAAGCTTTCTAGGAACTATGTTTTTTTTTCATGAAACTCTACATAATTTTGTTACGAGCGTACACCTTCTTTCATTTTTCTACAAAATCTACAATCTAAAATATGAACGGAGGCACAGTTCAATTGGACGAAATTTGGATTTCCATCGATCGCGTCGCCTATCGGGTTTCGAGAGGTCCGCTGCTGGATCATCGCCAGCGGAAAGAGGGTGGCGTGGGTGACTCGCGTGAGCGAAGCGAGCTGACCCGAACTCGGATCTCGCATGAGACTCGACCTCGCTTCTCTCCTCTCTCACCCATAGCTGCTATCTGAAAATAACCGCGTTGCCTCGTTTGGCGTCATCGACCATCCGAATCAACCACTGCTCGCTGCCCTTTCGCCAGTCGTTTTTATCCGATCGCGATGGAACCGCAATTAACTTCCTCGCGTTGCATCAACATCTGAATATCGACTTACGCGGCGACCCCCGATCGGCCGCTGACGATCGATCCACTGGCCGTCAATTGATCGGCGCCATGCGACACAGGCCGTAATGTCGTCATAAATATTTCATATAATAATAGAACATCCGATAGAACGTAAACGAAGAAACTGCTTGCTTTAAGTACAGATCTGATCTGAAAATACTGAAAGTGTGCTTCACGTTTAAAATCAGAATTCGCAGTGAACGTGAAAGTCTTTCCACGTCGCGGTGTCAGATTTTGCGCTCGCTTCCCGAGGAACAAATTGCAATAGCCATTATCGCTTATTCCGGCATATCGAGCGCCTCGCATTGCGCAACGTCGAAATATCATCATCATTCACGCCTTGTTAAAGTACCCGAAGAAGGCGATAGAAATTTCTATAGATCGGGACTGCGCCGGTGGCCCGAGTGGTAATCGTTGCTAATATCTGCCATGTTACGGCTATTACCGTATTTTATCGGGACGTAGCGGTAAATACTTTCCCCGCTCGAGTTACGTGGCTTTTCAATCTCCTTGTCCCGTCATCGACAGCGAGCTCGGTCCGCGCTGCAGATTCGTGTGCAAAATGTAATTTGTGACGTCGATTCGACTCGATAAGTTCACGAATTTGATGAGAGGTTCGTGCAACGAGAGCGAACGAAAGAGATTTGTCGCGTGGCGTGTTTCAATTCCGGCGCAGTTACATTCACTTATCCCGCTAATTCGTAATCGTTAGGGCGATCGGTCGGGCCGCGTGCGTGCTGGATCCGCGGGGGCCAAGATTATTTTCTAACGAGAGATGTGCGTGGCCCGACATTATTTATAGAACAGCGTGGAGACGTACCGACAAATTGCATAGGTGAGCACGGTGAGCGAGCACCGCGAGCGGCAAGATGAATTCTCGTTCCGCGGATCTCGTAGATCACGATCCACGAAACGTAGGTACGTCTGCTCGAGTTCCTGCGGGTCTCTCCCCGCTAGCCCGCTGCCGCGTGGGTGTCGTGCTTGGCAGGGTTCCAGGGCTCGTGGGAGGCTGACCAGGCCTTATAGACTGACCTCAGCCTCTGACCTCACCCGAAATAGTCTCTCTCGTTCCCTGGCTCGTATCTCCTGCGTTTCTATTTCCGAATTTTCCTCTCTCGAGCCTGAGAGACGTCTCCCTGGAGTTCGCAACGCGTCTCGGCAATGTCAGTCTTCAACCCGTGTCAAAATTAATGTAATCGCTACATCGACGATTGCTTCGAATCCAAAGACGAATGCATAAGTGATCGTACGATTCATACGATCCTCTGCACTGGTCAAAATGAACTATCTTAAAATTCGTAAATTGATTTAGACGTGTTTTCATAATTTTCCTCGTGTACATTCGATCGGTTCGGGAATCCGTGAAGATCCACCTAAACGCGATCGATGTAGCGGCGCGCGGTCGGACGGTTGAAAGTTCGAGATCGGCGTAAACGGTGGGACGTGCCGGTCGGATGGTCCGAGGGCTATTTTCGGAATGTTCGTTTTTCTTTTTGGCGTGGACGGTAGCGAGCAGCAGCGGCGGCGAGGAATTATGACGTGGGCTGCATGGCTACGGGTAGGCAGAGTAGTTCGTTCCATTAAGATGCAAATTCGCCAATAATTCCGCGGCGCGGCCGCTTGTCGCCCTGCTCGCGTACGCCGGCTCCTCGTAATCGTTCATGCCTCCTCGACCGGATCGCCGCCGCCGGTAGAGGTGGAGGCCGTTTTCCAATTCCCCGTGCATCACGGGCGCCTACGAGAGTTAATTATTGTCTCGGGGATTTAATTGCCCGCGTATCGCGATACCCCGTTCCTTTTACGGGGGGAGATCAGTATGTACGAGTCGGCCGTAAACACGGCTGCGTGCGTGTGGTGCGGAAAGCTGGATCGCCACGCTACTTTCCAGTATGTACAACCAGTATCCGTTACTGGCCGATGCAGGAGATATTTGTTTGGACGATTGTCCGCGCCGGTGCAGGCTCGAGACACACCCCGTGCTTTAGGTTAAAGGTGATTGCTTACCTTTTTAAACCAGCAACGCAACAGCATTTAACTGACTCTACGTCGTAGCTACATCGTATTTGTATAGGAAGTCGAGTGGTATTTTATTCAGGCGACCAGCCATAAATATCTATGATATGGATTATTGATGTTCACTAATAACGTTATAGTTGGCAGTCACCCTGTCGTCTCGCTGTTGGTCAGATCGCAGGAATCTATACAGTTCTAAAAAAAAATCCCCGCTACAAATACCGTCCACGGGGTATGAAGAAGGTCAGCTGAAAATATTTTCGGCCTCCCGATCGTTAAACGTTTTGTTCACGACTTTTCATTAAGCGTTTGCCACTTATTTTTACTGTCGAAACGATTCACACCGTACGTCTCGTTCGCTAATTGTTTTTTAATTAACGTAGACTTCAGAAATTGTAGTCGGTAACGTTATGTCTGTTGAACGCAAAGATATTAAGTAATGGATCTACTGTTGGTGCACGAAGCGGAATTCGCAGGCATCTCTAACGAGTCTAGAATATGGGTTAATGAAATATTCGTTTTAGCTAGATTCCCATAGAGTACTTAGTAAAATACGAGCACCGATCCTCACTGGAAAGTTCATTTTCAACTTGGGACTCGATCGTCGATTTTCTGGGAATTGCATTGCATCGTAACTTTCATTGTTGTTCGGTCATGTAACAGAATCTGTTTCAATCGGCATGATGAATTGCCACAGTGGAACTAATGATCACGTTAATAATTTCAATTCTATGTCTTCTTGAAATTCCGCCTGGCCAAGAATACCAGATCGAGTACGGCTTAGACACGTTACGTATGCGTGACCGGCGATCGTATTTCATAGCTTAATAGTCAAACATCATTGAGATATTAATGTTACACGCGGCTCGTACACGTACGTACGTAGGTATGTGCAAACCAGTCGCCTCACAGTCTTTTCATCGAGTTGACTGCACAATGCTCGGACCCAGATCGAGAGTAAACGGTTTCGAATCTATTCGCGCACGAGGGATTTGTAGATTTTTTACGTGCGTCGAAATATTTGTGAGGTCGATTTAAGAAATGAGATTCTGATTTCTATCGCCTATTAGAAATGGTCTGCGTGACACTTTCGATGCTGCGCACGTGTTTTAATACGTTCGACTCTTCTGCGAACGAATAAATTCTAATTATAAATAACGTGTGAGAACGGGTCGGATAGAAACAACGCGCTTTGTGTAGTTACACGGCTTAGAACGAAATAGGTAAATCGCGTGGACAAGGCTATCGGTTTCCTAATCTCGTAAGCCAATATCGGTGATCCGCCAACATAGCCAAGTATGTACTTACCTACGCTTCTCGTGCTCTGCTCGAAACTCGCGGATCCTTGCCGAGCCGATCAGAGCCTCTAACGTATTTCCAGGGATATCTAATTACTCGAACGATCCGAGACCTGAATGCCTTCACGCACACGGCGACACACGTTGTTGTTGCGTGGCGTTTCCTATTTTCAACGCGATCGGTGCACACGTTGTTCTACCTTAAGGGAAACACGGGTTTGTTCGTACAAGTGTTAAGGGAGAGACTACAAGCCATCGGTTATTCGATCAACGGAACGTATGGCGCTCTACCGATCGTTGCTTCATCCGGAATTGTTCCATTCGAAGTTGCAGTCAGAAATTCATTGATGCATTAGAGAAGTTCTTTAGCTAGATGAGACCGTAAATAAGTATTTCAAAAATATTCACTATCTAGACTCTAACTTCTTCACTGTTTAGGCGGACAATTGTCTTAGTTTTAAGAAATGAGATTGGTCTAGAAACTTACGGTCGCTGGAATAAAGAAAAGCAAGAGAGACTCACTAGGACTTACATGTATGTATTTCTCAATGTAAACAGCTTCGACTCTCAATAATTTCTTTCCACTGCAGTTCGTTCATTTCAGTTGAAGAGATTGAGAAAAATTCGATTATATAATTTTTTCTCGATTAAAATTTGATTCAGTATCATTACAATTATCACGGTGGTGAGTAACGTTAGAACGTAACATGACGTACATCGAATTGCATCGTTTTGAATTTGGATCGTAACGAGACGAGGCACAATACACAGAATGGAAGAGGGATCAGTGTCTCTCGGTTTCCTGTTCCCGGAACGATTCCGTGATCACCGGCGCGGATGAGTAGCCGCCGGTATGAGAAGTCGAGGTCCGAGCAATAGCAGAGCAGAACCGCGATCCGTGGAACGAATGTTAAGTCGCAGATGTTATCGTCCCAGATATTTACTGGCCTGCGAGCCATCAGACCGTTCCAGATTAATGGCGCGATCGGTAATGAACGTGGCAGCGTGGACCGGGGCAATCACGGCTTCTTGGTACCACAAATCCCGGGTTCCCTCCGGCTTCCTGGCCTCTCCTCGTCGTCGCGTCGGTTTATCGTGGCGTGCACGTGTGCATACGCGCCGTCCGCACGCATTATCATCGATACGTAGAGACCGTCCCGTATGAAACGTACGCGTATTCTCCTCTTTGATGTCGTCCGGTAAAAGGGTCTTGCACCGATAGAGAGTGCCGATCGTATTATTATTAACGTGAGACCCGTAGCTCGTTAGCGGCCGCTAATCATCGATTCGGTTATTAATAACGACCCTCGGTGAGTTACTGACATTTCAGACGTCTCGCACGGGAAGTTCGCTCGAACAAGATAAATTAAT
This sequence comes from Ceratina calcarata, assembly GCF_001652005.2. NCBI lineage: Eukaryota > Metazoa > Arthropoda > Insecta > Hymenoptera > Apidae > Ceratina > Ceratina calcarata. The sequence continues at coordinate 855,991 of NW_017158043.1, forward strand.
AATTGTGAACGAACGATATATGCGCGCGTGCAAGCTCGATGATATCGGATATCTAGACGTTTCATCGTCCACGTCCCGGGGCGATTTGTCACGTTATCATTGAGCGTAACAAAGAAAAGTGGAGCTGGTACCGGGCCGCGACACACAGGGGGATAAACTTTTTACTCTGTACGCACGCGATCGATTGATGAATAGCCGGTAATAAGTATACCGTGTAACGTTCGAAAAATCCTGATCGGACATACGTATAAGAGGGCGACGCAAAGAGGGCCGTGTACAAGAACGGAGGACCGTGTATCACCGGCTGATGGGAACACCGGCAACATCGAATAATACAAAATTCGCCGACTTATCCCGCGCGGATGCCTCCAGCATTTGTTCCAATCTAGGCGACCCGGGGCAATAAATATGCCTCTCCGGCTGATATAATGCGAGCGTGGGTCGGGTACCACTGGAATCAGTCCTCTCGCAGCTGCTTGATTTACGCCATATGCCGCGATGCATCACGCGGCTATCGTTCTGCTTGCGTTTCGCGCACCGAAAATAGGTTCGACTCTCGTAACTCGATGCCCTCGCCTTGGGTCTCGCCTCTTACCTATTGCGAGAACGCGAGCACGATTCGTTTCTTCCGAAATCCTCTCCTTATCCCTTCAGGGGTTTGCGTTATCGAGCATCGTTCGTTTTCGAGGCTCTGTCTGCCTTTTCTTTACAATCACAATTTATGCTTTCTCACAGTTAGAAATTTATAAGATGGACTATCTTACTTCATTTTAATGTTCCTTCGATCGATTCGCATTGCTGCAATGTCTACTTAGACTCGATACAATTTTTATAATCGGCATCTGTCGCGTCGAATATGAAGCTCGCTCGTATCTCAATTATAGTTAATTTTGCATATACAAATAATTGCTCTTGTTAATCCCTCTGGATCGACTCTATCGATCATCGCGATCCTTTGGACACCTCTCGCGGGAAAAACGCGTTTTCCACGAACCAGTTCTCGATTCGTGCATAGGCGGGACTTATCAACGAGCTTGGTCCTGCGAGTCGATACCCGAGAGACAAAAAAATATATAGGATACATCCCGTGGCGTGGAGGACGGAATATCGCGTGTCGTTCTACCCTGAACATTTCAGCATTTTATGAACACGGAGAGAGAAAGAGTCGGCCTGGCGCACGAGGTCGTGGTTGCCGTGCAACAACGTGCACACTTCTCTGCCGTTCCTCTTGCTTCTCGTTCTTATTTTTCCTCCTCGTTCTCCTTCCGTGGCCTCTGTCGTTGTTCGCTCTTCGGCAGTTCGACCTCCGTGGACCGGTTTCGACCCGCGGCTACCGGCGTCAATGAAAAACTCGGCTTATGATAACACCGTAGCCCTCGAATGCAACGTCGGTAACTTCTGATTGGACCGGCGCTACCGTAATTACTAATTGCCACCGCGGCTTAATTAGCAATTCTCGTCGTCGGCCAAATCGACGCTCTCTGACCCCCTCTGGATCTGACACTTTTTCGTTAGACCGTTTACGCGTTTTTAGAGGAGAATCGAACGTGCAGGAAATATCAAAATTGTGACTAACAATCTGAATCGATGAGAAGAAGAATTTGTTATCTCTTACGATCTGTTTAACACCAATGATTAATAGATAAGTATCAGAAACATAAGACTTGAGTCGTAAAATCAGATTTTTCGAGATGTTTAATTTTTTATAAAAATCGTGGAAGTCAGTGAACGAGCACTCGATCTGACACGACTCCCTCCTGTTTCTATCGCGAGAGAATTCCCTCGAACGATTCTTCGGGACTGCTTCATTAGACGGCTGCACCTGCGCTCGATTCCAGACCCTTTCCTGATTTCGACTGCCTCGTTATTCGCTCGCGTACTTCCTTTTCTTCCTCTCGTTCATTTTGGAATAGTTCGAGACCGTCCGAGGGACGGGTGTTCTGGATGTAGACTAATTATTGCCGCAAACAGCTCGAGAATCGGGTTTCAGGAAATTGAACTTCGCAAATAATAGGCAACGCCAGTGCACGTAATGAAATAACCATTAAGTCGTAATGAAAGTTGCTCTCTGATTGCTGGAAACGCCACGTTGCAATAAAATACAAATTCCTTCGTTTCTCGATCTTGGTTTGTTAGATCCATGATAAAAGACGTAGGGAAAAATTATTCAGTAAATATCATAGAAGGTTTTTCAGCCTTTCTGCTTCTCGGCGTTCCATCGCGCCGCTTCATGCCGACGATACTTGGCTGTAAAATAAGGGGAAAAGATTTCGACTGATCCGAGTTATTCACAACTACGTCCTCCTTGACGAATGGAATAGAAACGCAGATTACAAAAGGTCTGTCTACACATCGGGCATGTGAGAGCACGCCTAACAGGAACCGTGCACCGAGAGAAAGAGGGAGAGAGAGCACAGTAGAGAGAGAGAGAGAGCGCAGTAGAGAGAGAGAGAGAGCGCAGTAGAGAGAGAGAGAGAGCGCAGTAGAGAGAGAGAGAGAGCGCAGTAGAGAGAGAGAGAGAGCGCAGTAGAGAGAGAGAGAGAGCGCAGTAGAGAGAGAGAGAGAGCGCAGTAGAGAGAGAGAGAGAGCGCAGTAGAGAGAGAGAGAGAGCGCAGTAGAGAGAGAGAGAGAGCGCAGTAGAGAGAGAGAGAGAGCGCAGTAGAGAGAGAGAGAGAGCGCAGTAGAGAGAGAGAGAGAGCGCAGTAGAGAGAGAGAGAGAGCGCAGTAGAGAGAGAGAGAGAGCGCAGTAGAGAGAGAGAGAGAGCGCAGTAGAGAGAGAGAGAGAGCGCAGTAGAGAGAGAGAGAGAGCGCAGTAGAGAGAGAGAGAGAGCGCAGTAGAGAGAGAGAGAGAGCGCAGTAGAGAGAGAGAGAGAGCGCAGTAGAGAGAGAGAGAGAGCGCAGTAGAGAGAGAGAGAGAGCGCAGTAGAGAGAGAGAGAGAGCGCAGTAGAGAGAGAGAGAGAGCGCAGTAGAGAGAGAGAGAGAGCGCAGTAGAGAGAGAGAGAGAGCGCAGTAGAGAGAGAGAGAGAGCGCAGTAGAGAGAGAGAGAGAGTACAGTAGAGATCGGATAATAGCCCTCTAGCCGCGGTGCAGCAGTCGGGGCAAGTCAGCCATCGACAAATGGCCGTGGCCATGCAATAAACAAGCCGCGCAATTAAGAGAGCAGGTTAATTAATGTGGACCAACTAGGAGGAAGGGTCTCCGCTCTCTCCTCGTCTTCTCCTTCGCCTCCTTCTGCGTTTCCAGTAGGCTCTTCCTCCTCGTTTCACTCGCTTCTGTCGGCGTAACCACCGGCGTGCACGGTAGTTATCGAGAACCGAACCCGACCTTTTTTTGCGGTACTGGGATGCACACACGGCAGTCGGGACGTCACGGGATTTTCTTCTGTCCCGTCTGACGCGAGGCCGAGACGAGGGAGGAGAGGATCGGAGGAGAGACACGGTGGCGGGATATTCTGGCTATTCGTGAAATCGGTGAAATCGATTCGACACAGGCTCCACGAGACTCGTAAATCCTGCCTCACGGGTTTCACCCTTCGCGCTCCTCGACGTTCCACCTTTGCCTCGTGCTGAATGAACTTCCTCGTGTGTGTGTGTGTGTGTGTGACTCGTTCGCCTCAAATCCACAAAGAATTCATCTTCGATCTCACAATCTTCCATCGTTGAACTACGATCGACTCACTAGGCGCCGTTAGTTATAATGGAACAACAATTAATTCCTGAAATACAACTATTAGATTTGATATTGCGTAGCAAACAGACTCTGAGTAGAGGTAGAAGCGTTCATTTATTACAGTCGATATTAACGACGTTAATGAACATCTACTCTGCTTCATGTATTCTAACATTTTCAACCATCGTAATTAATCTCCTTGTACACCTGATTAGAATCAAATTCTGTATTATAAATGATGAGAGGTGATCTTATTAGGACAAAAACTGTCATCTTCGAGGTAACGTTGCGACTGAAATGATCGACAAAGTAGTTTCTTTTGACCGGAGTGCACGTCGCAATTCTCATTGCAGTGGAAATTCCGCTCGGCATGACTGTACTCGTGACCGTGTTAGACACATCGATTATGAGAGAACGTATCGCGAATAAACGTACGCATCGGTGATCATGGTAATTATCAGACATTTTCCGTGGCCATTCAGCCGTATTCCCTGACATTTTGACGTTTAACGCGAGAACTGAAAAGTAGAAATCAGATACGCTCGACTCAGCCTGTCCCGGCTTGTCGGACAGGTGTTAATGAAATTCTGATCTCGCTAGTAATAATCGATTTTTTCCAACGAAAATGTTCACGCTCCAATTAACATTTCTATTAAAGAACATTTTGAACCGTTTGTACGATTTTTAATATTTATGTCGTGTTCAATGTGTTGAACAAGATTTTGATGTAAACGACATCAGAACGAGTTCCATTAACAATTTTTCGACAGACGGATCAGCCTCATAGAGTAGAAAGGATGAAATCGTCGGGTCGTAGAAGGAATGAAATCGGGTATTTCCTCCTCGAGCCACGTTCTAGATTACACGTGTGATCCCACCCATTGTATCTGAAATACAATTTCTACGTTTACGGGAAAGGCCGATTTTGGTTCGCGGAAGAGAACCGCGGGATTCAATGAGGAAATGGTGGAACGCGGCGAGGAACGTGTTGCTGAGTGTACGATCCTCCTCAAGGCCGTGTTAGACCTTCACCTCTTGACACGAGAGCGTTCGAAGCCTCGGCTCGACGTAGCCTGGAATACCGTGCAACTTATGAACCATACAGCCGCACAGTTTAGTACTTAAAACGTGCTTCGCCTCAACAAATTCCATCGAGTCATTCAACAGCATCAGAAAATACTGCTTTACTATCTTTTACTGTTTCCAATCTGTCCATGTATTTTCCACGAACCATCGAAAGGTATATAAAGTGGGATGAACATAAATAAATCGTAATGAGAAAACGTGCATTAACGTTCAATTATCTCATATTTTATTACATATATATAATTGTATTAGTCAATTAAATCTCAGATTCAATTAGGATACGAGGACTTTAGAACAAATGTTTTTATCGATCAGAGTAAATAGATATTCAACGAAACGATTGCTTTGATGATTTATTAATTATGGAACGTAAAGGACAGAGTCTGAAAGCAGTGGGAAATACCAGGATTAATTATTATTAGAAAATTGCGTCTTCCAATGATAGGTTTCATAAGTTATGCGAGGACCTTTCAAGAACCGATTTGAATTAGTAATTCGCGATGACTTAACGCTTCAGAGAATTGTATTATGACAATCTCAGTCGAATTGTCTCAAGCTAAATGAATAACTGCATCCATGTAATTGCATTGTGACGCCTTCGACGATCTTCTGCTTCCACGAAACGAATCAGTATTCGTTATCACGAGTACTCATAACTGCGTAAACAAATTCTGATTGTTTCGCTTGAAAAAATGTCAGTCGCGATCCAAGTCCCTTTAATTCTATTCGGATAATTTATTTCGCATGTTAGATCGTATCACGATCATAATTACAAATGTGTAATATATGTCTGACCTCCGTGAGACTGTCTGCTCTAATCTACGAGCACGAATTGTCCACGAATACGCACTATGTAACTTCGTTAATCAGATAAGAATCAACGCTCTCTTTCTCCGCGCGACATAGTCGTTGACAGTAATTTCAACTAGACACTTGGAATAAGTAACGATCAGCATTACTACTATTCACAGCAAACGTAACGAGAATGACCAGCTGAGAGTACTCATTAGTTAGGGTTCAATTTTCACCATTGTTACATGGATTTTTACGTTGACAAGAGAACTGAGTATACAGGATCTATTATACAAATGGAGCACAGAATATCTGAAGAAATAGGAGGACTTTTGATAAGAGGACTAGTTCTACAGGAACTATAAATAGGGAAAACGATATTTAACAAAAATATTGATACGTTATACAATCTCGAAACGAAATCAGTTCTGCTTGATTTTACATAAAATCCTACTTAGTTTCCCCCGCACGTTTTAGAAACACCTATTAATTATATGGAACATTAACGCTTTCAAGCGTTCAGTTCAGGATTCCGAAACTGACTCTGTCGAGTACTTAATAACCGTGAAAACGCGTTACGAGTGACAAATGTGCACGCGCAAGTAAGTGAGTAGGAGACACGTGGAAAGTGAATTCGCGGATGGTTAAACGCTGCCAATAGCGTTAATCGTCCGGGACCACCTACCAGCTGCGATTTCATAATCGATACTCGCGGCGCACGGGGATACTTACGTGATCGCGATGCGATCCGCATGTGTCATTATCCTCGACGTTCGAGTTTCAATTGCCTCGCGAGCAGACCTTCCGTAAGTACCCGTGCCACAGGAATCCAAATGGGCACGTCGTGCATCGATGCTCGAGCCAGTTTCAAAGAACAGTTCGTTAATTTTTTTAAAAATCGTTTTTCGAATTACTCGGGTTCAAACGAACATCGTAGTATTCCTCGTTCGACCCAACGATGTATGTCTGTCAAATGTCGACCGAGTTTCTAAAGTTGAATCGCGTAATATTTTACGAACGACGATAAAAAGTAAACGGAAGATACACGACGATTGCTCGTCGAGTAGCGATTTCGCATGTTCACCGTTCGGGACAGTGATTGCAGTAGTTAAAAAGAATTAGCTTCTCACGGGACTCGCGATTTCATCGACAGTTGAATGGTTACTTATTCTCACCGTTTTTATCCTTCACACGTTGACCTCCGGCACGTATTCCACTTTTTCTCCCGTGTATCTGCACGGACGCGGCGGGGGTGCCGGAGTAAACTCTGACCTCGTGCGTTAATATCGGTTGCGTAATCCTTTCCGGATTAGTCACAAGTTATTTTCCTCGTAAACGCTGAAAGGTTACGCCGCCGCCGCGGTGAGAACCGAGAGATGGATAATGATGGTGATCGATTGCCGCGGCAAATAATCAGTTGTTGGCATTGCGGCGCGAGAAACGCGTTCCCGGTGAATGTCAACGGGCTGATTCTTGGAATTCCAGTGCGGCTGCGTGCGTATTCTCACCGGATAAAACGCGATCATTAACGTTTTCCCGTTGGACATTGTTCCACGTTAGACTCTGCGCGAGCTCGTTTACATCCAAATCGTTGACAGACCCGGTCGTTGCAACTCCCGTCACGGTTCTCAAGTAAATCAACGTGGATCATTTATCTTAGAAACTTTTTTCAGAGATCGTCAGATTACTCTACGCACTTTGGTAATTGATCACGTTCTTTTTTTTTTTTTTACCTACCGTGCAGTTCGGGGACGCTAGTGAGCAACTGGTGATTTATCGTGCGATTGAGTTAACAGATAACGAGTAGATACTATGGCGTTAGTGTAATCACACGGTAATACGGACTTAATTAAGTTTGATCCGCAGATAGCGAGTAACATTCTTTCGCGTGCTCGGTAATTCAATTCCTTTTTTGAACGAGTGGCTGTTCCAGAATTATTATTATTTCGTTCTGTCCGTAGATCTGACAGCGATTTTCAAACTACAGGTTCTTCAAATTAAACACTTTCTTCTAACAAGAATTTATTAGCTTTCAAAATACTATTTTATATAGTATGCATAATAGTGTAACATTTTTCTGTTGCCAACAATAATTGAAATTATCTGCTGGCCACTGGTCTTCCCATTCTTCCACGAAACTAATGTAGAACGCATTACCGTCTATTTTTTGCCGATTATTCAAGCCCACGCCAGGGGCCGAGGCCAGTTCTGGACAGATTGAATGCGGTTGATCGACGTTGGTCTTCCTCGACGGTAGCTCCGCGTTCTCACCCTCTCCCTACAGGACGTCCGCCTCGACTTATTCCCTAATGCGACCTTGATGAGAGCCAACCTTCCTAAGGGTCTCTTTTCTCCAACTCGCTTTATCGATGCACACGATTATTCTGTTCATGTTCATTGTCCCTGCGGGTCACTCGGTACTTCGTCCAATAGAATATGAACCCTTGAAACGTAATTGCAAAATTGATCAAAATCGCACAGTGGCAACGTTCTGTCTGCGTTCGCTCAAGCAAGAAATAGAAGCTGCTTCAATAATTCTTATTCCGTCGGCCACTTGTCAATTTCTAATAAGACATTCGTGCACTCCTGAATCGTAATTGGAAAATTGATTAAAATCGCGCGGTGGCGAAATTCTGGTTGGTCGCGCGAGCAAGAAATACAAATGGCCATCTAATTTGCATACTCCTTATCAACGAACGTAGTAAACCACGGAAGGGGGGCGCATGGATCGCCGGAGCACTAAAAGCCCATAGCCGATCGGGGCAACGCGGTGACATTAGAGGCACATTAGCGTGCGGCACTCGTCGAGCAGCTGGTAGCCTACCGGGCCAGCTAATTACATGCCGATTCCAGAGGATCAGCCGCACAATGCCGTGTCGACATACCGGCGGCTCGTCGACGTGCACAGGGGGGGTCCCCGATACCGATATTGCCGTGTACCGGCTTTCGCGGAAAGGTTCCGTCGCTTACACGTTGCCGGTTAATCGCTCGATACACTCGCAACACGAGTAGCCGATTCCCCGCCTCGATTCACGCTATCGTAACTGACTCTGCGACGCGAGAGAGTAATTCTGCTTTTTATATGTGTGTTTTTCATGTGTTTCGTGACAGACTCGTAGCTCTTTTGGTTTTCATTCCAATTTGGAAAATGAAATGACATAAGAATTTGACGTATTCGTAATGTGTATTTGTCTGTACTGTGCGCACTTTTTAACTTTGCGTATGTATTAAGTACGCATAGAATGGTAGATAGAACGAATGTGAACCTGTTGAAGAAAATCTCTCGAGCAGACGATTTAACTATATCTGTCCGAGGGGCTACGTGTTCATAATTCTTTGAGATGCGCGTTGGTAGTTTTTCGTGCGGTACAGAACACGCTGCGTCTACGTGGTTCGCAGATGTTACCAGCGGGTGTTCTCCGGGCACGTATTTGAAGAACGAGCGCTCGTTTGAGGTCGGGCCGGCTCCCACTGCGACGAAAATTCAAATGTTAAGATATGTTTTTCACTGGAAAGATCAAAGACCGCGCGCACTTGTTCGTTTCGTTCAAATTAATCGAGCCCTTTTGTCCCTTTAATCACTTTCCCGTCCATCGCCTTCGGAATCGCTCCTCCTCGTCCATCGGAACAGGTTCCTCCAGTAATTAGATCATGTCTCAGCATGTAATTTAAATTGATACACAGATACGATGTATAAAAGTGTATAAAAGTACAAAATATGATTGCTGAAACTTAAAACAGTCTTCTTATGCATAACCAACTTACTTAAAGGGGCAAAAAGACTTCTTTTACTCTCGAAAGTCATAAAGTAAAATATAAAATGATCGGTTAGACTTCATTGTTCCTGGAAAGGGCTTTCGAGCCTGTGTCTCTATCATTTCCACGAGTGGGTACGCTCGACATTCGCGGTAAGGAGGTTCCCGTCCGCTATTAACAGCAGGATGTCTCGGGGAACAACCTGGACAAACCTTTCCGTGCGTCGAGTGCGCGCCCGGTTTCACGACGGCAAACATACCACGTCCATCGTCCTACGATTCTCGCGAATACTGTCGGCCGTTGTCGTCGCCGTTGCAAACCGCTGATGACACTCTACGACACTCGAACGAGCCGCTTAGTTTCCTCGAAGAGGCTCGACCCTTGTCGCCGGCGTCGTCAACGAGGACAAACGGCGACGATGACCGGGACAGCGGGCACAGATTACGACGTACCTCTTCGGCAATTACTGCTCGAGTGGCACCGCGGTGAGACAGGTGGAACAACGTCCTCGCGTTTCTCCTTGACAAATCCGCACGGCGAATCAATAAGAATTGTCATGCGAAATAATGCAATTTTTCAGGGTTTCGTTGGAAACTTAAATTAATCCGATGTAAATGAAATATTCGCGTGGAACGTCTGACGAGAGAAAAGAATAATATTTTATGCGACGAGAACAAGTTTCAGCCGCAAATAGGAAATCTCGTGTAGCACGTAAAATCGTCGTCGGGTTTCCTTTTGGGCCGAACGAGTCGTGTCCCACGATCGTCGAGGATTAAAAAGCTGCTCGACTAATAACGACGACGCGTTATACCGAGCCGAGGCACAAGCAACGTGCCATCATGAATCATTGGTCGCGATGTCCGCGCGTACTTACGTACATACGCTACCTCGACGTCGCGTCGTACATTACCGATCGACAAATTCCCGTTTCGCAGCCCCGACGCCCATAAATCGGTTATGCGCGACTCGCGTACAGATTAACGCCGCTCCGAGGTAGACGAGTGGAGTGGGTGGAACGATCCGCGTTTTATCGTAACACGATCGATAAAACTGGATCGATCGGGCCCGTACCTCGGACCCGGGCGTGACAACGGGGCCCCGAGCGAGGAAACTCGATGCCTGGATTCTGAGGGCTAAGGATAATCGACTTAACGACTTCTTGGTAACGGTGAACGGTCCTCGTTAGAACAGTGGTTCCCGGCTAAATTCTCAAGTTGAGTGTCTGTGTGAGAGGGTATTATTGGTTTAGGGTGTATAAAGTGTCTTTAGAAAATACAATATAATAAAACGCTAATAGGTTCCTATCGAATATCATCGATTTGACACAGTACATGACAAGTAATTCATTGTACGGTATCAATTGTATTGATAATCTAACTTGCAATGCTCTATAAAAAATTCTGACCCTTAAATCAAGCACGATTCATGATTCCAGCTATTTTATCCTCATTGGTCGAACGTTGGTTAGTGAAAATTCTACTGCGCTCCGCGAGCGCAAGGACGTTTCGCGTGGTAGCGTGGGAAATCGTAACGCGTTCTGTCGTTCTTCCCCATCGAAAATTTGTTTTTTTTTTCTCTTTTTGTTCAGGACTGGTGGACAGTCAACCTGGCGAACGGCTCGGAGCGTGACTCCCCTTGGAGCTGTGGGGGTGGCAGCGGTAGCGGCCGCAGGCCCCTCACCTCCATAATCGAGCACCTACGCACGTCCAAAAGCAGGCTTCACAATGGTAAGCCGAAGATAAATCGTGATCTATGTAGCTTTTCTTATAACGTTAGTTTGTATGCATTTTTATGGACTTTCCTGGAACGAGGTTCCAAGAATGTTAGCGATGTTTCGATGTTTGTTTGATAATTTTAATTTCTCGAACACATCTTTTGTCACTGTTCATAAAAATATTTCTTTTCAAGGACTCCTATGCAAGTAGTATTGAATATCTCAATTCTTCAGTTTCTGAGAAATTTTTTAAAACATATAAGAAAATGAATTTGTAAACGTACGTCTTTAAGCTAAGAATTCCTGTTGCCGTCGCATATTCGTTTTCTCTCGTCGAACCTCGGGTGGGTATTCGCGATCAAAGATCTGTTTACCCCGCGTTCCGATTCAAGTCCCGCGAACAAGGTAAAGGCTGACGGGAATAGGGACATCCGTTTCAGCTTATGTGCATCGTTGCCTCTAATTACCTGGAATGAAGACATCAGCGGAGTCCCGGCGCGATTCCTCGCCCGAGAGGGATTCCGTCCCGCGAACTGTCCGTAGAACGAATCGTTTCGTTGCTTGATATTTCATCGATTATTTATTATCGTTACTCGCCGCGGTCATCACTCTTCGGCTTATTGCATATAGGCGTGCTCGTTACTCGTAACGATTCGGCGCGTCCACCTCGAAGGCTCGTAGGTATATTAGGCGACTCGGCATTATTATATGCCCCGGCCATCGCGAAACACCGGTAGTAATTGGATTCGGACGTTGAAGTATTTTGGAGCCGGTGATTAATTTCCTGGATGTTAGCGAGTTAATTGTGTTTGAACTGTTGCGGATGCGCAGGCTTGATGAGTAATAACGCGACCGCGAATTGGAGTACCTCGTTACGGGGGAAAGTTTGGTTCGAGTCAACTTTGATTTATCGTTTCGGCATGATTGAATGCCTCCTTCCCTCCGTTCGCTTTTTAACAGCCGTCGGTTTTAAGGAAAAGTCAAGCTTCGCTCGAAATTACTTAAGTTATCAGTGTAAGTCGGAATAATGGAAAATTCGAGGTAGCAGGGGTCTCAGTTTTAATATCAGAGGAAACGTATCGAACAATGAAAAATACTGAGAATCTTCTCGACGTACAGTAGCTGTATAATATTGTTAAAAGAGGGAATCGTCGTAGACAGTACGAAAGAAGTCGGTAGCATTCGGTGCGTGTACGTCAATCACGATTAGGGGGATGAGTTTTCAGCGCGCGTCTCATTAGCCCACGCCCTCATTATTACGTTATCAACGTCCTCGGGCTGGTATAATGGGCTCTGAATATATTTATGAGGGTAATCCCCGCGGCGTACGAAAGCCCGAGCGCCGATGCGGCTCGCTCCGTAACAATAATCCTTATATCCTCCACATAATTGTGCTCGCGGACGATTTATAGAGCTGGTCCGGCCACCGATCCTATCTAACGATCTGCCCATTCAGCCGGACTGGCTAGAACTGCAACGGGGATGCACGGCCTTCGCCTCGGGAATGGGATTCATTCAAGACCGCGAGGGTACACCTCCGTTCATAAGTCTCACCACGCTTCCACTTATTTTCGAGAAAAATATTACGAATCAGTGATCGTGAAGGATCATTTCACGTTGTGGAAGATCGCACGATAAGTCAGTCATACGAGCAATCATAGTTTCGATGGAATAAATTATGTCAGAACTTGTGACGATGCGAATCTGATTCATAATTGATTAGGAAATCTGCGATTTTGCAGCAACTTTTGAATGGCAAATTAAGAGAAACTGAGTACAAATTATGAACTGGAATTTTAACCATGGTTACGAGTGAATAATTAAAAGACACCAAGATTTTTGTCGTCATTTATTATTCATTGAAGTTACACGTACTTTCATTCACACAACTACAATACCTGATTTGATTTTCACAGTACGTTTTAAAGCCAGAATATCATCCACGATAATTATGTGGACATTCTAAGACGTGGAGGATCTGTTTTTAGTCATTCATTGAAATAACGCATACTTTCATTCTGTTGTTCACTTCTTACAATATCAGATTCGATTATACGCATGGAGAGACTTATGAACGGGGGTGTACACCGTATCCGTACGGCCTCCCTTTCTTCCTCGGAAAGATGTTCTTTCCTTTCTCTTTCGAATCGTTCGGGTCATCGAGATTCGTTCGGCGCTCGTTCCGTTCCCGGCTTGATTGGTTTGTCGACCTTTCGCGAAACCCTGGCCGGAGCAATTTCGTGGTCCCGCGGCAATTTGGCTGTCCGCGGACTTATCTGATCCGCGACGATTAATCACGTGCCCGAGAACTTTTGCCGAGTTCACCGTTTTCGTTGCCTGTTTCCGAACGGACATTAAATTCCACGGATAATCACAAGAATTTAAGATATCCTTTATCAGGTCTTTCAAACATTTTCGAATAATCAGTCTGGATTATTTAAATATAAATTAAAACGTCTGCAAATGCAAATACAGCCTGTATCTAACAAATGCATCAGAGACAACAGAGAGTAAAATAAAACCATCGACGTAGATTTTCGATATTTTCACTGATCGCAAAAATTGATACAAGAAGTTGACATAAATCCGTCGGTCGATGCGAGAAAAGAGAAATTGAATCTCCGTACTGAAACGTATCGAGGGGCTCGCCACCGGGGTCCTTCGTCGGTCTCTTCCTCGGCAGCATCCTGGAAGCGGCGATTCGACACGGCCGCGCGGCGGTAGGGGTTAGCGCGTTGCCAGGATGTGGAAGCGCATGCACAATTTATAATGCAATTAGAGCCTCGGATGGTAGCGTTCGGATTTATGGCAGCCGGCGAATCCTACCGGAGAGAGGAACGGAAAAAGAGAGAACCGGCGAGGTCGACGCGAGGGGGTATATTCCCGCGGAATGAGTTATACGCCTCCCGCGGTTCCAATACATTATTTATCGCTCGGCTTTTCATTATTTCTGCGTCCCGGCCACGAAACTCGGTTTCCGCCGCGATCCCGATCGTAATTGGCCTTATCAGCGTTGTTGGATCGGAAGTGGTAGACCGTCGCCGCGCGACAACTCTTTCGCGAGCTAATTTACAGACGGCTCGGATGTATTACGCGCTAACGAGAAACCTGCTGACGCGCCTGAACGTCCGCGCGAGGTAATCCCGTTCGTGATCTCTGATCTCGCTGAAAAGTACAATAACCGATGATTCGGCTCTCGGTCGTACGCGAGATCGAATCGAATAACGAATCGGAACTGGCTCGAGGGCGTAAAACTATTTTACTCGCTAGTCCACGTTATTTATGACGCAACGCATTCTTCTCGTGGTCTCCAGCGTTAATCGCGCGTGTAGTTACACAGGAAATCGAACAGGATCCGGGGTTTAATTGGTCTTCGTAGATCCCGGCGTCGCTGTGCCAGGTTACAATATTACACGTGTAATATGCAGATTAATATCGCGCCGCGGTAATTAGTACTGGCGCTCTGGTATGAGCAAACGTGGAATCGATGTCGATACATACCCGCGAAAACCGGAAACCCTGGGCGGGGGTAGTAGCGGCGGTAGTGGACGAGTCCTTTTAAAACGTGTCCCACCGTAGAACCGCTCTCGGGCGTGTGTAATAACAAAAATGGCGGGGAGTCGTAAGTAACGACGGTGGCTTCTGCAACGAGTCCTCATTAGCATCGTAACGTCGACATAAGTTATTGCGTCTAATGATAGAGGCGCCCGCGAACGCGGCTCCGAGCGAGCCGAAAAAAAAGAATCGACGCTCGCTGGCTGATGGAGCAGAACCGGAAGAGCAGTCGCGAAAAAGAGATATGAGAACACCCCTTGAGGGCGAGGGGAATTAATATCGTAGAACTATGATCAACGCGCAGGAACATCGCCCATGTTCCGGGCAGAAAGTTATCATTTCATACGCAATTCAATTTACATACCACGTAGCTGATCGCGGCCAGCGCGATGTTTATACCAATAAGAATCGAGAAAGGCTACTAGCGAAATTATAGTGATTGTTACCGAGGGAAATGATACACGCGCTTTTCGGTCGATAGTGATTTAAAGGCAATGAATTAATTTGACTCGTTCTCAATTAAGACGTATATAAAAAACTGAATTGAACGAGGCAATTTCCAAGACGTCCGACTGCTGTTTTACCTGCGGTAATAATTATTATCGAAGAAGATCGTACAGTCTCGTTAACGGAGAATACAGTTTCGGGGACAATGTAGGATCGGCAGGTAGTTGATAATGCGAGGATTAGAAAGTCTCCCTCGTCAGGCCGCGGAGCACGAGCGCGGGCGTGAAGGAGGCAAAGCCGCGCACGAACCGTTAATCGCGGGCGTAATTACGATAATCGCTCATTGATTGCCTCGTGAACGTGCCTTCTGCACTTTCCTACCGCCTGGATGCACAAACCGCTGCATCCGTTGCACCATCCGAACGGTAGGAAAACTGAGCTAAAAATTTATTACTCCTTTCGAACAGTCGTTCTCGGTACACTTATCTATCGAGAGCGGCTGGCATACATTTTATCATCGTTTCGTACGTGGACATGGAAGCCAGCTGAGAGCTCAACGATTCATCACTCGCAACGTCTGTGTGAATCAGGAGATTAGAAGCTGATCTGAGTAATAGAGACGAACGTTCGTTCTATCAACATCGAATGATAATCGAGAAGATCGGAATTTCAATCTGACAATGAATAAAATTCGTGCGAGGTATAAAATATGATTTACACGAGTCACATTTAACATCCGGTTACACGATCCCTTCACTCGAGTAAAAAATACGGTTTGCGCGGAACCGACGCGTTCGCAGTTTACAAATCGCCGTGAAAGTACTCTGGGATCATCAACGAGGTCGTGTACGCTCGCTCGCGGTGTCTAGTTGATTAATGCCGCCACCCACGCGTCCACCGCGGTCCAGTTTCCAGAATCGCCGTCATCTCCGTACGCGACGAGCGCAATTAGCTCGAGCGAAAGCCGAGCGATCGACGCCAAAGCGTGACTCTCGTGAAACGCGACGTTGGTGCTCGTACGACCGCGCCGTGAATAAAGACATTAATAAACGGCGTGCGTGGCGACGCAGCCAGGAAGCCGACGGTGGAACACAATACCCTGTACGCGGTGAGACGAGCTCTCGGGATAATGGATGCTGCTCTAGATGGTGCCACTCCGATGGTTGCACGGATATACGCGTTATCAGCCCGGAGAATCGCAGGGATCGAACAAAAACCATCCCGGCTATCTTCCTCGATGAGGAAGCCTAGGACGCCAGGGATGCTGTCTTAATATCAAACGCGAGCTCTATTGTAACGCAGATCTAGCTCGGAATCTATCTCGAGTTTTATTAAATCCGTTCGCGTCGTCGCTACACAGCTGGCTATGAATGTCGGGACGAAAATTAATTTAATGTCCCAATTTCTGTTCGCGTCGCGATTCCTACTCGCTCGCTCGAGATTGCATATAAAATTATAGAATCGAGAGGAAGCAGAAATCTCGACGCGAACGGACATTGGGACATTTACTGCTGCAATACTTGACGTAATACTAATGATGGTTGCATTAATTGGTATAAAACACGATGACAGCGTGGTTCGATTGAAGCGGTTTTCTGTGAGAAAAGCTCGGGTGATTCGCGGGACAAAGCGTTCTCGTGGAAACGAGAAAACGGAGCTCGGTTTACCCTTGTCCGATCTGCTTTATCTGGTACCCTTGGCTCGGCTCGGCTCGACCATTAGTCGTTGTCAGTTACGTCCGGCCTCTCCTCTTCTGGATCAAGAACCAGGAACCTCGCGTCCTGTTGCACCTCTCCGTTTCGTGCTCCGTTGCGCGGCTCGTAACGTGACCCCTTCACCACCTCCGAGGAATTAAGATATCGAGTCTCACCGACGGGACGGAATTATTCTTACCCGATCTTTCTTTACTTCCAACGCGTAGCTACTCGCGTCTGCGTTCGCGATGATCGATCGCCGTTTTAGCGTACACGCCTGGCGATTCGAATAGTTTCTGAGATATGTAACAGAGATATGTAACAGCTGCGGACCATGCAAATTTCTTTTGTTCCCCCGAGAGTGAATCGTTTACTCTCCCGCGCATAGAAGAAAATAGTCCCAGTTCGATGGCAAAATTACGACTCGTGTTCGCGTCGATCGATTAATACGTGAATCGTGTATCGAGGTCAGGCGGAGAATTTTTCCGCTCGTATATATTTCTCAAGATTATTTATTTGGAACTCGGTTTTAGTGCGAGACTCGTCGAACCAGTCGTCATCCTCGTTTCTTTATTCGTTCAATTCATTTTTACCCTCGTCCGATTTATATCCGCGATGGACTGGGACGCGTAAATTCTATAACCTGTTTTTCATATTCAATGTCCACGAAAAGGGCGTAAGCGTGTCCCCGTAATAAGATTAAGAGCCATGCTTGTCATATTTCCTCGAGGGACGGTGTCCACTCCGTGCTCCGCATTCATCACTAACCATTCTTCATTTTTCCCTCTTTCTACGTTATACGCTCTCGCAGCCTCTCTACCAGTCCCATTTCACATTTTTCGATTCCTCTTTTAATGTACAAGACGTGTGTTCTACGCACATTACTCAGTCCGATCGATGACAGTATAAGCGACGACCGTATGCATTATTTGCATCGCCTTCGCGACGTTTACAGCCTAGCTACGGTCGTTTTTAACGTCCGCGACAAGTTAATGGGGAGATTGTGTTCGAATGATAATCAGCGTAGGAGACGCATAATAAATAAAGGTGTTTGTTAGGATGCGAGGAGTCCCACAACGGACCACGGCTATCTACAGTTACACATCGAAGTTCACGATACAATTATCTTTGTCACGCAGTTCTCGCAAAACTCGAATCAATTCGTTCGCCTAATCCTGCTGCGAAGGTACGTAACGTGAAATTTTCGATCTCGAAGTCTGTTGAACCGATAAAACGAGAGTCGACCAGTACAAAGAAGGAAGTGTTCGCGAGGGGGCAAGATAATCCCGCGAGGGTCAAACGTTGACCGAGAAAAAGTGACCGCCGATACAGCCTCCCCCAGAGCTATCAAATTCCGCTCGGATAAAGACGTGGGATGGCTACGTGAATGGGATTATTAATATTTCTCTTTGCCGCCTCTCTTCTTCTCGGCGGCCTTTCTCTCCTCGAAGCGATCCGCGGCTGAGATACCCTTCCCGATAATTTATGCGAAATCGTGAAATCAAGTTTTACTACTTCTCGCCCCGTCTCTCTCCGACTCTCACTCTCTTCAGAGGCGCGCATAGATAAATGAGATATCTGCTTCTACCCGACTTATTAATCGATTTACCTTGCGTCGAACCTCGCTGCTAAGTTTCAAGATATCGTACACCACCGTGACTCTAACAGCCCGTTCAGACAATGCCCACCGAATTCTTTGATTCCTCGTTACATTTATTAATATTGCATTCATTTATCGAATGATCGACACACAATTTAAGATACAGACTTAAACTAAATCGTAGTTCTTCGCTTGGTACCGTTTTTGCGATTGGACTTGGTCTCATTTAAAATCTGCTTCTTCCAATTAAACGGGTGAATTCATCATATTGTAAAATTCTACGTGATTCGATCGGAATACTGGAAGTAAAGTAACATTTCCTGTTACACTTGCATCAGTATTCTATTACTACTATTCATTCTTGATATCGCATCGTACGTTGCAAGCCAATTAAAAAGGTTCGATAACCCGATTCAAGATCCTAGCCCATCAAACAATTCAACCGTGCCGCATCTTATCTACCATAACCCGAGCCAACCAATTTCCTATTCCTTCCTCTTAACTTAAATTCACACCAGAGTGATAAGAGGCGAACATGAAAATAATCAACCTCCGCCGTTCGAAATATCATCCTTTCGATCCTCGGGAAAAATCGTCTGATAACTGGAATCATGGTACTGATACCGAGAACCAGTTGCGAATCTCTATATCCGATCTAGTAATAAAATCTCGGTTTCCTACGTTACCAGATAAATTCAACGTTCCACTAATCATTTAATAACACGCGACCAGCATACGCCCACAGCTGCAAACGCGTCCGATAATACTCTATTGAACCAGTTTTTGTTGAACCATGTGTCATGCGCCGATCTCGTTTTGATATCGTGCAGAAAAAGGCGAAAGAAAAATTACGTACATCTTCATTATAAATATATCAAGTTATATTGGCAATTTTAGATCGATCCAAATAAACTCATACTCGATGAAATCTGGAAAATCATGTAAACTTGCAGCACAGTAGGGCAAAAGTAAAATAATAAACGTTCTTCGTTAATTTATTTATTTATTCATTTATTTACAATTTTACTTACTCATTTCTTTATCTACTTATTTATTGTTTATTGACTTATTATAGCCTAATTAAACATAGGTTAAAATTGTTGGTTTTCGAATTGAACCACGAATTACTTCAGTAGTTAATAAAACAATTGAATAGTAGGAGCACAGAGAATCGGTCCTCTTAACTGGGAAATTATGCGCCTACGTGCGTCGGTTGTGAAAAAAAGCGTCACTTTGTATTTCGGGGACGGTAGCCTCGTTGCTCGTGCTGTATTTCGTCCAACCATTCTGGTCGCCGGTAATGGTGTTCGTGAAGAGAGATAATCGAATGGTTGGCTTATTTTGGAAACGACCAGCCGCCGCCGCGACCGGAATTTCGTATGATCGGCTCGGACTGATGTCTGGATCATCGGTCGAATGCTAAGCATGTAATTTAATGCACTTTTCGGCTGCAAGTCATTCTCGTGATAATAAACAATTTTTCATGTATCTCTTGATATACTAAATGAATCTCTTATCGTAACTATGTGTAATTCTAATTATTGACTGACACGTCAGTTATATAAACATTGAATATATGTCGTGTAGATATCGACACTATTTCTACGACACCTTCTGATATTTTTGCTTAAAATTATTATTATTAATTGAATACTTTTCCCTCAATTAAATTTTTGTTAAATTAATTAATTAAATCGAGGAAAAACGATTAAACTAATGATAATAATTTTAGGCGAGAATTTGAAAAAGTGTCTCTTGACACCGCTTGGTAGAAATAGCGTTAATTAATATTAAAACGGAATTCAGGATCGGTAGAGGAAGCAGCCGAGAGATATCCCGCGGGAATGAAAGAGTGTTCTTCCGCGGTTGGTTTCTATACGCGGCGTGTTATTACTTTAATGTATCGTTGCTGGCTCGCGAGCAAAAACGAGAGAGAATCGAAATCGTTTCGATCGTACCCGGTAACGGAGTAGGTTACTAATGGTGGGCTTGCTGGGTCGGTGGATCGGTAGACTGGGTTGGGCTTCTTCTAGAGGTGCACCGAGGTCATCTGTACGAGAGGGATACAGTTTGCCCGAGGCACCGATGACATCGACCAGCGAACAGCTTGGTTATCGAGACTCTCGGCACAAGGCGCGTTCATTTCAATGAAATATTCCCGAACGATCCTCCGTCAATCGAATCTGCTCTCCTGATTTATATTCGTCGAGAGGATCTCCTTTCTCGAGCGAGGCTAAATTAAATTATTTCTCAACTTCGTGGAAACAGAATAAGAAAGAGTAGATCGTAAATCCGGAGTAAAGTAATGAAACCGATTGAGGCGTGGAATAATAGTTTCGCGTGCTCTTCCTCCGGTGCGTGCGCTGCGAAACAGTTTCGTGCGGCAGCCAGCAGCCAGGCGTATGTGTCTCTGGCTCTGGCTGGATGGAAGAAGCGGGATAAAAAGAGGCGAAAGGTCCGCGGAGAGCAGATCGGTAGGGACGAGGAGGCAAGCAGCCGAGTGGAGATGCTGAAGAAGGCACGGGTCATGCAACAACAGGAAGGTTAGTTGCTCGGGGCGGCGACAAGCGAGCGAACACCATCTTGCCACGGCTCTTACATACGTAACCGGCTCTCATAATAATTTCACTCAGCCACGAGGGACCCGGCAGGACGTGGAACGCGAATTTCCAGGAAGCTCGGTCACCCACCCGGGCGACCCTTTCGTTCATACGCGTACCTTCGGATCTTAGAAAAGGATCTGTAGTATAGATAAAAAGATTTTTTCTATCTTTCTATCCAGTCATTTTTATGTCTTACTTTGGTACAGAATGATTCGATGAAGATGTGCATACGTCGGTTTGAAAAGAAAAGGGTTCGTCGCTATTATAAGATCGTAGTTTTGATCATGAACCACGTTTTATTAAAGCAATCAGTTATATCGAAGTTATCTGTAATGATAAACAAACGGAACATCGGTAGCGGATACATCTACTTCAATACTTATCTTATAGTTAAGAATATAATAAATCACACAGAAGTAATAAACTTTCTGTGTACACTGACGGTGATAACAAATCACGCGTCACGGTCGAAGTGAATCAGTGAACCGGTATCAGCTTAATTTTCAATCAAAGTACAGATAGATAGAATCTAATGTTTTTCGTGTTAAGCTAATATCTCGATCACTTTTCCAAGCTTGTCTGTTTTTAATTTCCGACAGTTGCACGTCTCACGACTATTTACAATAATTACTAAAACTGAAAGGAATTTGATGGAACGGACAGAATAAAAAATCTTTTTTCGACGTCTAAGAGATTTACATCGTCGATCGAAGCGCTGATGCTCGTGGCACGAGTTTCGGGAAAAAGTCGGTCCGACGGCACGTACGATGGGCTAATGCGGGCTTCGTCACCGTTAGGTTGTTAATTAGCCGCGGTTCAGTATGTACACCTGCATGATTTCACGCAGCGTCGAGGCGTAATCGAGCACGGTTAACCTTTTATCCAGGCCTCGGAGGCCCCGGAATCTTTCGTCAAACCTTTTTTCCCTCTCGTCCCGACACGCTCTCGTGATTACGATCGATCCATCGTGGAGGCTCTCGCGGGTAGCCAGGCTATTTATCGACGGGGATCATCGCGAACAATCCGAGATCTCGCGGGCAGCTTACGGCAGCTGCACGTAACTCGACGGCACAAGAAAGATGATGGAATCGCCGGCGTCGTTTTCTGTACACGTCTCCCCTCGCTGACTGCGGGGAAAAACGGGAAAATTGAAAGTAATTGAAATTGTGCCGGCTCTCACATTATGGAGATTCAGTTCGGAAGATAAATCGGATCTTGCGTCTATCAACCGAAACTGCAATTATTCTTCAACTGCATTTATTGCATATTGTTTCGTTGCCTCTACATTAATTACATCGCGGATTTCTATACGAAGTTTGTAACGTTAAAACTGAATCGAAGTTGGAGATTTCTTTTGAACGCTACGTTACGAGCAACATTTATATTTTTTACATATTCAGTCTTTCGATCGTATATAACTGTGGCTTTGTTTTCATGTTGCGAGTAGAAGTTCCTTCAATAACTATCATTTGAAATAGATCTTAAATCTTTAGTGCCTATTCTTAGCTGCGATTCGTGTGTTCGCTTATCAGGCCTGACCTGACCTATTGTTTCTACTGTCTTACTGATACAAAATGATCGCCAGTAGATACGAGGGCATATCGCCTACGCCTAGAAATTCTTGTTTCACGAATCGCATAAAACGTTCAATTTAACACATTAACGACTTGCAATTATAAACGCGATTTTTAGATAATATTTTCTCTATTAAACGACTGAGCGCATCTCATTTCATCGATTCATGTATTGTACAAGTACGAAGAAATTTCATTGAACCCGATACACTATAAGAAAACGACGACTCGGAATTTTCATAAGCCCAGCTATAATTTAATCTCGTTTCAAACCACAAATAGCGATCGTACACGTTGTGGAATGATCGATCATAGTCGTGGCGCATGTACCTCGTCAAAATGGAAGATTCAAACGAGTCCAACGAGAAACTGGATCGTCCTAAGCAGTATCTGTCACGGTCAACGATTCCAACACGATTTCCGTGGCAAGACAGTGAACAAACGATTTCTGATGTCCATCAGCCGAGAAACACGATGGAACCGGTGAAAGATGACTCCGGCGAATCAGTTAAGGAAATTTCATGACGATTCGGATATGGCAATCGTGACCTTCGTTCATTAGAATGCAATTGCGTGTAGCGGAGGGAATGGAAGTAAAATTCTCGAGACGTCTGGTTTATCCGTAGTCCCAATTAAAAGGAAGAGGGAGGAAGGGAGGAAAAAAGAATCAGTCGGAGGTCGTGTAATCCCGCCGAATCCATAATTTATCGATGACCAGGCGCGGTGCAATTACAATTGAAAACGAAGATCTTAAAAATTAGTCGGGAGCCCGGTCGGCGAC
Organism: Ceratina calcarata; assembly: GCF_001652005.2. Taxonomy (NCBI): domain Eukaryota; kingdom Metazoa; phylum Arthropoda; class Insecta; order Hymenoptera; family Apidae; genus Ceratina; species Ceratina calcarata. Next base: position 879,263 of record NW_017158043.1, read on the forward strand.
AAGATTTATTCGGTCCCCTCGGCCCGTAGTAAGGCGGCACTCGGGCCGGCCGATTTTGCTTCTCGTCGAATACGCGAACTCGCCGCGGAACAATGATATCTTAACTGGGATCTCAATGGGGTTAATTAACACGAGCGGCGACCGACGGTGGCGAGACACACGGCGAGACGGAGGAGGAGGGAGAAAAAGAGAAGCGTCCCGGTTTAAAACGACACGCCGGTTCGACCACGATACCGCACGCTCGCCGTGTGGCGTTAACCAAATTGATTAATCTCCGCTTCTCAGCGTTCGATTAATTATTGACACGCTTTTGTTATCCAGACATCGGCAATTATCCGGTCGACGGCAGCGGCGGCGGAAACGTGCGAACGCGAGAATTCGACTCGACGCTGCGTTCGCGTCCCGTCGAGAAATCATTCCCAATCGCGTCATCACAGGGCGTTAGTCCCCAGTGAATATCCTAAGTGGGAATACTCCTTTATTCATAACGGGACCGATCCGTATTGGACCCGTATCGATTCCATACATCGTTCAGGCGTCTGAACCCAGCAAAATCGGTGCCGTAATTTTTATTATATACGGGGTGTTTCAATAGGTATGATAGAACTTTGATCTGAATCAAAAAGACGGAAGATGTTCTAGTATTCGCTGGTTTACTTTAAAGTACACTCGATTATATATGAAATGCAATATTACATAAGTGACCAGCACGGTCGTGTTTGGTTATTATTTTATTATTACGGGACCGATTTCGCTGGCTTCCGACGTCTGACCGACGTACAGAGCCGGTACGGATCGGTCCCGCTACGGACAGTACGGATCCTGCATTAAGCGAAGAGAAGGCATCGCGCCGCTGCCGCCGCCGGTCAATAAGACGGTGGCGACTTCCTTGTTTGGCGACCGAGAGATCGAGAGATCGCAATTAGGCTCGCCGCGTCAAACGTTCTGGCCGGTGCGGTGGTCCCTTATCTCCTCGCGGTCGTCTCGTTCACTTTCTCCTCTCGATCAGGCCTTACCGATTTCGGGCCAGCCTCGGATCCACTGCGAGAGATCTCTTTTCGTGGAACTGCGGTACGTACCTCGTTCCGTCAGATGATCTCGTTTAAATATAGAATAAAGACCGAAATCGAACTTGTAAATAGACTCAATTCGTTCGACGAGACTCACGAAGTAAGAACCGAACGATTAAACGGCACCACTGATTCGGCTCGCCCGTGCAAAAGTTTATGCACTTTTCTAAATATACATAACTTCGGTTTCACTTCTGTCCAGTCGTTGTAACGTTATTTTTCACGCAATCGTATCGCGTTTAAATGTCACAATGTTTTTATGACCCGAGCTACGTTCGCCGCCGCGGAGATTAATTTTATTTGAGCGCGTACAGGCGTTTTAAACTGTCCACATTACAGTCGCTCACCATACGAACGGTTCATATGCATATCTCGTACAGATAATTGAAAGGCGTTACTCCAACCGCAATGGAGGTCGTCGATTTTTACATAACGATCAATTTCCTTCGGATAATTGTTATTACTCTTGTAAAAGAGTATCCTACTGTAGTATTTGTCAATGTTTCACCGATAGTTGACAGAGAATGGGAAAATCGTAATTTCCTCCTCGATCACGCCACGTTCTCTATTGCTATTACATTTCTTTCGGACGTACGCGAGCCAGATCACTCTTCGCGTGCTGTCAGTGAATTTTTATTTCACGTTCTCTCAGAAACTGTCGTTTCATGCTGCGGGGAAGCGTGGTTAATTAAGCCCTTTCTTTCGCAGCCGTATTTTGCTCCTTGGTAATTGAACAATTTATTTAATTACCTCGGGCATTTCATCACCTTCGTCGAGTACAGTACTTACAATTTTTCTCAGTCATTATTTCATATACAGAAAAAGTCATCATGTTCTCATGTCCATTCGTAAATATTCTTAATTATTCGCAACAGCAGATTTTTTAAACACGCGTACTCGATTAGAACGTCGCATTTAACCCTTCGGCGAAGGGCCCAAGATTATATTTCACGCGAGTTTCACGGTGTACACAACCCTTTCTGCGTTCGCGTAATTGCTCGCAGCTTCCGGTATAATAGGCTTCCGAGATAGAGGACGATCGTCGGTGCGCGAACGACGACTTCTTGCCCGTTCTTTTACCCCGCGCCGGCGTAGTTAAGTTTTTGCAAAGCGATCGAGCGACACGGTCCACGTGCCACGTGTTCGGGCTAATACCTGAAATGCTCTCGGTTGATCGTGAGCCAGCCTGTCGTGCGTGTATTCCGTAAGAAAACGCCGCCGTGACGGTCGTTACTGAATCCACCTTCCTTCCCGCTCGATAACGGTCTCTCCACGGACGCGTGCGTCCACTCTGCCTTCGCTACGCTGAAATATTATAGAAAATTGCCAACACGGTGACAGTCCTCCTTATGCGAAAAAACTAATTCTTAAAACAAATCAATGAGCAAGAATCCAAAAATTCTTTACAAGATTCTCGCATGAGCTTAAAAATGAGCTTACAATAAGCTTGCATGGGTGGTTGATTCAGTCAACCCTTCATACAACAGAATGAAATGAGATTATTTGAGAAGGATAACTGATAAACATTGACGAAAATCGAATAAATTCGAAGAGAATCGGTGTGGAAGACTGAGAGTAATTTCAGTCATAAACGCGAGGAATCGAAGTGTATCCAGCCTATCCTCGTCCTCGCCTCGATGATCGATCAGGCTCGACAAACTGGTGCCCGCCTTATAACGGGTCTAATCTCCTTCTATCAGGAAGAACGAACAGGACGGAGTACGGCAGAGGAGAGGTTGTAGTCCACTCTCGAGCGGCTATAAGTAATCACGTCGACCCGTGATAGTCGCCAGGAACTCGGCGAAGAAAAGGCGAGAGGAGGATCGTGGCAAAAAGAGGAAGTCGAAAGAAACGCGGCCGGATGAAAGAAAAAAGAGAAGGGACGAGCGCTGAAAGAGCGAGCAGAACTCTCCGGGGCGCGGCCCTTCACCAAAAAGAGTAATCACCGATAGAGGAGCGTATGCGTAGCAAGCAGGAGGTCTGCCTTCATTGTGAAATCGTTCCCAGTCGCTCGTGCCGATGTAATAAGTCTCGTAATGAGACGCGAACAATTTTAGAAGAGACGACTGTGTCAGAGGAACATCTGCGAACATGATTTGAATCGCGTCGGAGCCTAAAAACGCTCTGGATTTTCTACACTCGTCGCGAAGTCAAGCCACTGTTATCGGGGCGACGATGAATCTCCCTGTTCCCGGGCACAATGCAAACACATGGCTGGACCCTTTACTCACTTAATTTCATCGGTAATCCGCCTCCTCGGTACGAGAATCGATAATTACGATCAGCAATCGTAGCAATAAAGTTTACTTATTGAATAGCATTGAAAACTTATTTCTCTGGGCGAGAGCCGAAGCGTTTGTTTGACGTGTCCGAGCCGAAACCGAGGCTCTATCAGAGGTACGGGCGACGTGGCCGAGATAACGGGGCGGTCAGTCGTTAATCAGCAATAATTACCGATGGTAGATACGTCGTAGCGGTTATGCTCCGCAGTAAGAAAGAAAAATCGAACACGGTCCTTATTCTCGAGGCCTCAAGATCGAAAACGAGATGATCCCTCGCGTCTCGCTTCTTCTCCCTTTCGATATACATATATATATTTCTCATCGTTCGACCGACCGGTTCGTGATTGCTTCCGCTCGAACACCCGCTGCATCGGATTCGGTCGGTAATTAAACGCGACTGATACGCTATTCTTCTGCATCGATCTTGTTCCCGGTGAAATATCGGTGGAAGCGAAATTTGTTTTGCGAAGGGCGCACGCTTGAGAAATGGAACTGCAAGGGTGTCGAAAAGGCACCGCGTTTTGCTCCTATTCTGCTTTGATTAATTACATCGAGCCGACGTAACGTACGATTCTTCGATTGTTCAATAATTTCATCGGAACCCAGCAATCCCGTATAAAAATCTATACACGGATCGATGAGGAGGTATCGATTCTTTTTGTGGCACAGAATATCAATTCTTTTGTCATGAACTCTCGACGTGTTATTAATTTTTAGTCCCGTCGATTCGACTACAGTGAGTAACTGATCCAACGTAAATCGTAAATCCCTTTCCAAATACACTCGAACTCATGTATTGTACAAGTAATTTAATTGGAGAGTACAGTGTTCGTGACTGATTATCATTCACGGGATTACGATCCCAGCGACAGGGCTTATGTAATAACGAATATCGGTCGTTAGATCGCAGGCATAGCAGAAGTGAATCCGCGGGCGCGTGCACGCGCGTTATTAATCACATGAAAAAGCGTTAAGTAGATAATAAATTAGGCGGCTAGCCGTCGCGAAACGTCGAGTCGCGTGGAAATTTGTGCGGTATTCAATTAGCTTTATCTAATATCGCAATCCTACTCGATATTTCAAAGTTTCGTGGCGACGTGTCTCGGCGTAACGCGCGTATGACACGGGCCTTTGCAAAAACCCGGGGGCCGAGACGTCGGCGAAACGCAGCGCGTATACGCGCGTATACGCGCTGCGTTTCGCAGAACAGAATTACGAAACGTCGTGAATTTCTCGTATCCGTTCGATAACGACTAATGATACGTGTCCGTGTTGGCGGACTCCGTAATTCAGCCAGGATTTTCTTTCCACTCGGTCACCCGCAGACTTTTTCTTTCCACGCACGCTTAAATAGCTGAACTCTGAATTACTCGGCATTAAGTAATTCCACGCTGTTTGTACATGTTTTAAATAGTTCCCCTCGTTTTAGTATAATTAGTTTTATTCCACTTCTCGTTTGACTTACGACGATTGCTAAACCGCAATGCCTCTTTAAAATACAGGAGTTAATCGCGAGCAGAACGTTTCACTTCACTCCCGATAAATGAAATTCAGTTTATACGATATTTTAAAATGCGCACATGGATGTCGAATAAATATAGGCCGTATTTAGTTGAAGTTTCTCCGATAAAATCGATTGGCCTAATTAAGGATGTTTTACAGTCAATCTCAAAAGTTTATGTACCTTAGAAAAACAGATTTCTTATAATTAAAAATAAATCAGACGTCGGAAAGAACAACGATTTTGGATGAAAATAGTTTTACTTGTTAATGTTCAATTGGTTTCTAAGCAATAAAAATTGATAGAAATTTTAGTATTTAAAATTTTACAGATAGCTTTTCGATAGTAATAGGAATCTGTAATAACAAATTCAACGTGCTAGCATCGTTTAAGTATATGTATAGCCTACATATCCTTAAGCGTGCTGCGAGTTTAATAACGTTACGACTATGATAGTCTTTTTGCAACAGTGTGATCTGCTATCCAACGGCACAATTGTTCCGAAGCAAACTAGCATGAAACGACCCATTTAAATCCTCGGATAACGAATGCCTGGTCTCGTAATTAAAATGATAAAACGTTCATGAACGCACGGAAAAGGGGGACTCTCTGGCATTATCGTGATGCGTAAACATGAATCGGAAAGTGATGCGATTTCCACATCGCGATTGTTTATAATCAGCTCGCCGTAAAACTAGTGCAACTGGGTAGAAACGAGGGTGAGCAAACAGTCAATTAATCTTATCAATTTCTTATCGAGTCATCAACTGCGTGCACGAAGTACGTTAGAACTGAGACTCCGGACTTTTGTGTAGAACGTTAATGGATAAGATAAAAAAGCTTGTATTCTTACAACGTGCGTTGCATTCAGTTTTCTTATGCATAAATTAGTGCAATCTTAATTATTCAAAACACGTAGAAATTCAGAGCGTTGCTTCGTCAATTTCCATTATTCGCGACACGATGCTTCGTCTTAGAGACAATTAATAATAATTAGACAATCGTAATTCATTATTAACAATAACATAACAACAGAGATTTCCTCGAAAGCTTCTGGGATCATAAATATCGGCGAGTATCGTGGACAAAATCGCGACCAATTGCAACCAAGTGCTTTGGAGCCAGGTGAATTTTTATTTTTGCATCCGCCCTGCGCTCCGTTCGTAATCGGCGTGCGTGCACTCTGCATACGAATGCGAGCACGCTAGAAGCTCACGAAAGGGACACTCGTGTGCGCGCTGCACCGCCACGAGGCACGCCGATGCGCTTGGAAGTGGCGTGGCGTGGCGTGGCGTGCCGTGCGAATACCAGCCCTCCTATAAATCTTCATTTAGTGGTCAAGAGAGTTGGTCGTTGAATCTTCTCTACCGAGAGGCTCAGAATTTCGAACACCGGATACGGGCACACTCGTTTCGGCCTCGAGCTTTCCTCATTTGCGTCTCATTCTCGTTTGGAAACGGTCAGCTTTTTTCATTTCATTGATTTCACAAGCGAGATCAGAACAATAAATGTGATCGGGGTGTCAATATTTTAATTCTAAAGTGTGCCAATATGAAGTTATTTAACTGTTTTTAATAGGAGGGTAACGTTTGTTACGATTACAATAATTTTTTCAGTGTTTCTTCGAAGTAATCTTCAATTGAAAGGTAGTCATCAAGTAGAATGGCATCAACATATGGTTAACATTTCAATGTTTGAGACTGTCCAGACTGCGAAGTATAATTGACGATCATTAGATTCCCAGGCGATTACCGATACTACTCGGACTCTGGTCTCGATACCCTGATCGTGTTACCCAAAGAGAGATACAAAGGATCGCTCGCCGGTGGAACAGCCCCTTAAACCAAATTCGCTAGAACGCAGGTGGAGCTCTGGATATGTAGTAGCATCGGTTCTGAGAAATTCCGTGCCGCGATAAGTTTTCGTCAACCGCAAACAGGATGCGTGCGTTGAACGTTTCGCCATTGGCTCTCACTGACAAAATTCCTCTTCATGGTTCCTTGCATGGGTTTCGCGGCCGAGCCCCGCTCGAGTTACCTCGCCACACACGGGACAACATCTCCGTGGATCGATTCAAATTAAACGCAGTCGCTGCGTTCGTTGAAATATCGGAGAAAGTAGAATTTATACAAATTGAGAAAGACTGTGTTGCGCAGATAATATTTTTGACACGGTCATTCATCTTGGAAGATAGATTTAATTTTTTTTAAATTGACACCAGAAGTATGAAAGCCTGTGGTCTACGAAAGACGAGCGTATCTCGTGTCTGCCAGCATCTGTTTGTTGGACGCTGGCTGAGAAGGATAGTTTTCTATTCGAGGCCTGAAAGAGAACTTAAAAAGCGAAGCAGGTGGTCTGAAAGCGATCCAATGTGCTGGCGATCGCGTCAGAAAGCTGGACATGGAACGTAACGGCTCGCCGTCGATTAAACTGTCCGTTCAGGTGACGCGGTTCCACCAGTCGTCCAACCGTTTAATCCTCTTAAGGTCCAGCTGCTTAATTATAATACGACTTTGTGGAACGTTCAGATTCACGAAAACCAATCACCGGCTCGTTCGACGAAGAACGGAGTTGAAGTTGCTTAAGAATTCTCTCGACATTAATTAAAAGCAGGTTCACGCGTTCTCCAATTGTTTACTATTAGACTGGATTTAATGCGTGAATGAAAAATGTAATTTCGAACAGTGAACTAAACCTCGACTCGTAAATTGATATAACAAACGTTTCGGTTCGTATAAAACACTGAGGTCTATGAAAAATCTGATCGTAATTAGTGTCGCGTTCTGCTATGGGACATAGGCAAAGTTCGATCGTGCAGCATGTGTATATGCAGGTGTCCCAACGGGTGTACCAGCCGGATGTAATAAATCGAACACGGTGAAAACGTCGAGCGAGTGGCTGCCGTGACTCGATGACAGCTTAGGAATATGCTAGTCCCGATCGTGACTCCGCTGATCCAGAAGTAAATACAGCATAATAGAGTTCATACACAGTAGGGAGTGCACGTAGCCTTTAACGGAGCTAACTGTATTTCGTAATTAAAGCTGAAATCGTGCAATCATTTCCTAACTGATCTTTTCTTTGCCTAATCGTCAACGATCAGGAAAATGTAATGTATTAGGGGAATTTCATTTTTCCATGGTTTTTTAGACTGACATAAAATGACGACGTATCTATAACGAAGTGAGAACGATAGGAATATGTACAAAATGATAATTCAGTTTTCTATGTAAACGTAATTATTTTATTAATACGATCGACACACGACGAGTTTACGTGAATTAAAATATCACGGTCGAACTGTGCCTGGGACTTTACCCGATCTGATCGCGTTTAAATTAAGACCTATCCGGTTAAAAAATGCCAAACACTCGGCTTAATCGTTCTGTAACAACTGTAGCATTCGAGATTGCTGCTCGGCGAACCGTGTCGTCAAAGGGCCGTCGAAGGAACGGTGCCACTACTCAGTTTCCCAGTGAATACCGGGCGCAGGAGGCCAAGGGAGTCGCGTCGTGCAATACGGATAATCACGATATATTGTCCGCGGTTAGAGGAGAAACGGCGCGTGATCGTGAACAATTCAAATCCCCCGTATCTCGTGTATGAACACGCGGAACCGTGTTCGCTGCATATTGCTACACGGATTTAATTAATTCGTGATCGGTAGCCCGTGCACAGATAGTTCTTAATTTCTCTTTCTCCGTCTCCGTTCGAGCTACCTGCAGAATACGTTCAACCAAACTGATTTGCATCGTCCATAAGTCTCAGGATAAAAATGATTACGATTTTTAGATAACGATCATCGCTCAAGATTGTATGAGTAAGATCTAAAAAATTTAAGATATGTAATAAAAAGCTGTGTCCAATATTTGAGCAATGAACTTTTAGAAAAAATGATAATTACATAAGGTTAAATATTCTTAAATCATATATTAAGAATTATAAAAAATTACAAAATTCTGTCATCGTTGCATTCATATTTTTTTTATAAATGAAATAGAAATTGTGTCATTCGACATAAGAATTCAAGGTGTAATAACTTTTTTAATAGACTAGCAAAATTTCTAAAATTTTTATTAACGTAATATCTAGTAATTGTTAAAATTTCAATGCTTTGTCATTGATTTTATGGGTTCGTGCAACCGTAATTCATGGTACAATTTATGTCTTGATGCAATATTTCATATAACGATCGATGCTCATGAAAAATTGATTGCACGTCCAATTTTCTAGAGTGTTTTCGTTTCGCGTAAAAAATCTGCTGTCCAATGCCAGCTGACGTAAATTACTGTCGGGATAATTGTCTCGCGTGCAAACGTTCGAAGCGGTGTTAAATTCATCTAGATATTATCGCGGATAATCGAGCCTGGTTTCCCTTCAGCCAGAAGCTCGTGGCTGTCGCGTCGTCGTCGTGGTGGTGTTTCGGTGTTCTGGCCACCGTTGCAAGACGATACGATGTACGTTTTTCTGTCCGGTTTCCACCCGGCTTCCTGGCCGCCGTTGAGCCCGACCTGGGAGGTGATAACGATACGGCACATTAGCGGCCGCGTGAATTTCTCATTAGTCATCGACGGTGGCTGGTGTAATTTCCAGCACGCGCTGCCTTTTCCAGCCTTCCTCGGCCGCTTTCGTCCGGGCCGATCGCGCTCAACCTCCTGCTGCTACTTAGAACGTTTGACTCCGCGTAGCTGTTTTCGTCGCGTGCTGGAATGCATACGCTCTCTAACGAGGGAGTATACGGGATAAGGAAACGAGGGATTTGGTGATCAGAAGATTGTCTTTTATCCGAAATAAAATGTGACTAGTATCATGTTTATAAATGCGATTTGGATACTAATTTCTTTCGTCATACAAGTATTGGATTCTCGTATTTGGAATTTGCATTTAACTATTATTTATGATTACGAGTACAATGTCTGGCATCCTTTTAAGATGCAGTCGAAAGAAGTTTCGTTGTACTTGCTGAGCACGTAGAATGCAAAAATTATTGAAGTACCGAGTACTGTGTTGCACTCGGAATTAAACTAATACATTTTATATTTGTAGTATGCGACGTCTAGTGCATACGTAGAGTGCTTACTAAATTTTCGTTCAAACGGTTAACGTTTTCTTCCCTCGTGAATTAAGAAGAACGATCGTTCGGTTCAATGAACGTCTCGTAGGAACTCTTCGGTTCACGTTTGAAAGATAAAATTTGTCGGTGACTATTTAACAAGTATCGCACTATGTTAAATTCTGAATCAACTTCACATAAAGTAAACGCATAATATTCTGCTACCGTGATCGTGCCCTATTAACATCGGGCAACGCGTGTACACGTTCTCAATTGCGGGTTAATGCACGGTTTTAATGCCCACCGACACGCTGAACCAAAGTTATTACCTCGCATGCATACAAAATATCTTCAAAGCAAATACAGTTCCACTCGTATCGACAAATTATCATTACATTCTGAAACGATTATACAATTTCATTATCCTAAATGCTGCATTCGAGAATTCATAATTTCGTAAAATCAGCCGATGATTCAATTATACGTCCATGAGATAATTAAATATTTTTTAATAAAGTTCTTTAAGAATCTCTATTGTTAGAAGCGAAACGGTGTTTGTGTATAATTGTTCCGAGTCGTGGAAGATCGATGAAATCGAGATCGTTATTAATGTCCGGGACTCGTCGATTATGTCGTAGCGCCGCACGTGAATACAAAGCGTGTTGAGAAATGTACGCGATCCGTCAGCGAGACAATGACGAGTCCCCCGACTGTCTCGCGGAATTGATGAGTAGAGAGCCATGCCATGATGATGATGGGATTACGCGGACGAAATCGTGATTGCATGGTCATTTTTAGGAAGCCGGCTAATGACGATACGGGGAAACGATGTTCCCACTTTGGTACCGGGGTGGTCGATAGCTTCTGCACTTTTTGAGTTCGTACCTCCAGAGTCGGACGGCGGTTTAAAAAATTACGTGTGGTCCTCTGCTGAATTCGAGGCTGACGTTTTGTGGAATAAATTATTTTGTACGTAGTATACGTAGTTTAAGTATACGACGAGTTCTGTTAATATACACTTGAACTCACATTAGAGATACCATTTTCATGAACATATTTTCGAGAAACAATTCTATTTAAAAAATCCAACAAGCTTTACTGGCACACAGAAATCGAGGCTATAAATACGTCTATTGAAATTGAATTATCGGAAGCCTGGGAAGAATTTCAGTTCCCTGTCGAAACTCTGCTGGACACGAAATTCATTGAACAAAGGGGACGGCGAGCACAAAAAATCGTTGGGAGAAGCTCCTTCGGATTCTCTTGGCGGTGCCACTTCCTCGAGGGCAAGTCCGAGAATCGATGACCGCACGTTAAGTATATAACCCTTTCTGCAGTCATCCCGGACCGCGTCGTATCGCGTACGTCCCTATATGGAGATTCGACGTAAAAAGTAGCTAGCAGAATTTACCTCGGTTCTCCTCACCGACTTTGATGAACGAAGGTGACACTGTACTCGGTCTCCCCAGATATTCGACGGTGTGACCAAATCCACTTGTACATTTGTTACAAAACTTTACGAATTTCGAACTCTCTTAATCTATCGAGAATTCTAAAATACATTAAATATAGATAATAACGAAAACTTGAATAATCAATAAATATTTATAGACAATAATTGGACGTAATTAAACACGCAATTCCGCAGTCTCTTTTAGAAACAAAATGAAGCAACTGATATTCTAATATAGTACTGAAATGCCATTGACTCTCATTGATAATTTGACGCTTGTTAATTCCACCTACTCGCGGCTTGAGCGTATGCTTCGCGCGGCATAATCGTGAAAACTCGTAGAGAAGCGCGAGCGTGAGTCGCGATCGTTGTAGAACATTATCTACGACGATCAGCGATTATGGAAACCACGTCTTATCGGGTAAACGCTGGCTGCGTTTCAAGTAACGCGACGATTCAGAGAATTCCGTGGGGATTCTTGCGATCGCGTGGACCATGGCCACGTCCTTGAAATCGCGCACGTAGCACGTAGGGTCGAGGGGTTCGAGCAGGAAGCAGGGGAATCCGTGGTGCTCGAAGCGTTTCGACGACTCGTCATAGCGAATTCTCGGTGTTCCACTCTCGGGTCAGGTAAAAGGGAATCCGTGTGCTCGCCGCAGAATCGCATCTCTGAGCATTACCTAACAGGAGTCTTCGAATCTTTCACCCCTACCGTTATTTATGCTCGTTGAATCTGTTCGGACGCGTCGAAGATTTTTCTAATGGTCGTCGAAGCGTTAATTTCATAATTCATAGGAAGTAGTGGATTCTTTATTTATACATGTCTCTCTTTCTGATAATGAATATAAAAAGTCTCGTGTCGCAATTAAAATTCCGGACCATTAAATTTGGACATCTGACGCGAGATGACTTTATGACATGCACGGCGACACGTCGGAAACGCTCGTACGCTCCGTTCGTTTTTTAACGTCTTTACAATCCGCGGTTGTAAAAGTAAAACTGGCGACGGATACGATGCCCGTTTATTAGTCCTCGAATTTCGGGGTATAAAATTCGCGCTGAAATTTCACGAGACTCTCGTTCCCTACAGAAAATGCATTTTTACGAGCGCAAAGACCCCTTGCGGGTTCTCCCTTGGTCGAACCAAAAGAGTCAAGCTGAAGCCTTTCGTTATTAACGCTAAAACTACCAGCGATTAACGTATACCTAATTCTATCAGAGGGGTAAAAATGACTTGTTTTTCAAATTAATATTCCAATAGAAAACAAAATGTACTGAAAATGAATAATGATCATGAGAAATGCGAAACGAGTCATTTTTACCTCCATTGGTAGATTTAGTGTTAATGAAATGCTCGTAACAATGATAATATAGACGAGACGTTCGACGGTTCTTGTCCTAGATCGAGCTCGTCTTACGATCGATACAATCATAATAATCTGTGATAAGCTAACGGAACTGCTGATACAATATTAATTTGACTGTCAGTCATGAAGTTAGAACCAACAGAAACTAATAATCCCTCTAATCCTTATCTACCGTGTTCGCCGCTCTTATTTATAGACCATTTCCATATCTCTTACGTAAAAAACGAAGTTTACGTTCGTTCAACAGTCCCGTTCGAGTTTCGATCTCCGATAGAAGAACAGTAGATCCGTCTAGGAAAGTAAATCGCGGAGAACGGCGGTCGCCTGTGATATAAACGTGGACAGCTCAATTGATCAGACCAGTTGTTCAGCCGCGAGATTCGTGTATCAAAACCAGCGTATCGAGTCCTGTAAAAAGTTTCGCTACAATCTTATTCTGGTTCGTAACGGCGGAACGAAAGTCCGATCATTGACTCATTCCGAAAATGCTTCATTTTTCTGTTCGATGCTTCCGTTGAATACGATCAGCGGACCAGAGCCATGCGATAAATCACGCCGAGATGGAAATTTTTGTTTCTAGACAGGACGTGTTGATTCAAAATATATCGGCCACGTGAGATCGTGCGGCTGATAAACGATCGCCGCGCCGAGATAGCGTTGAAACGAATAATTCATCGCGAGATCAGAATAGAATCGAGTTTGGTAAAAAGTTAATTCGATCATTTTGTAATTTATGAAACGCATCGTCGGCCAGCCGTTTCTGTTTCTCTAGTTTGACGTCTGTGTCAAAGTTGTTGTAGGACAGCTGATATGGCGGGAAAAATAAATTCATTGACTTCAACGAATCGATCGTTGAGGGAATAGACTCCTATATTGGCGCGTGTTAGAAAACTGACTACCCTTGCAGATGATTACCACGTGCTGATCACTGAAATTGTTTATTACTACGATGTATGTTACATACATCAGATATGCACGTGTCTGAGTGTAATATTTATAAGGGAATCCGGTAAAATAATACGTCGGCATAAAGGCGCATCAAGTGCTCGTTCAAGATACATATCTCGGATTCCTCTTGTCGTTTGCATAGTCAAGCTCTCAAGATCATAATCGGCGCGGCGAAAGTGCCGGTTCAGCAACAATGTTTCCCTTGTCGTTGAACTGATCGCGCGGCAGAAGTTGATGCTCGAATTAAGACGGAAAGGACTTTGATACTTGGCCCGGGCCAGAGAAATAACGTATTAATTACATATCATTTTTGAAATTGTGATCTGGTACTCGTCACCGTCGTACAAGTCAGAAATTCGCGTAATACAATTTACGATCTCTGTCACAATATTTCAGTGATTCATTACGATATAATTAAAACGCGAAAGTCGTTTTCCCAGGTGGAGAGCAATTGGCTCGGCGATCTTTGTTTCGCTCGTTCGTAACGAGGAATAAAAAGAGAGCAACCTTTCGGCCATTAGATTCAGAGATTGATAACCGTCGTCGCGTTCTCTGTTCGAGGGAGAGAGAGAGAGAAAGAGAGAGACAGAGGGAGAGGGCAAAGAAAGAGTCTGGTGGGCGTTTCCGTTAGACCGTAACGATATTGTCAGGTTGCGTAAGAGTGGCCGCTGGTTATGACAGATTACGAGCGCGTAAATAACGGCCGCGTACAATTTTCGTGTACGTACACGGTTCGGGTTACACGCGCGTGTACTCTCGCGCGGAGGCTCTCGGTGGAACGGTTCACGGTGGCCAGCGACTGTATATCGGGTCGGGCGATCTACGCCTGGATCCTCAGATCAATGACTGACCGTGCCGACCGACACAGCTGCTGGCCCCGGGTCGCAGGATGACCCTGGCCCGAGCTTGATCGATGACTTCGACGATGACCCCGGTGCCCGGCGAACGATCACCAGCCACGTTCTTCTGCACTCCTGTGATCCTCTCTCGTGCACGCGAACCAGGAACTCGCCGCGCTGACGTTCGATCGCCGACGACTATGCAAACCGGTATATCTCGTACTTGCCGATTACGCGGTGACCCCCGCGATTATGCGTATCGATCCTCGGACCCGATCCAGAGTCGTCCACCACGGATCCAGGCAACAGACTGCCGTAGCAACGTGGACACGATATCCTCGTTTTCGAGGAAACTGATTCGTTTTACGTATTCGCGCTCAGAACACGAAGAATGGCTGGTTACGATCTCTGTTCATCTCACGATTTCTACTCATTGGCTCTTGTTCCTATAATTTTACGTGTAATCTAGTGAGTAGAAATTATGATAGAAATTAGAACATTTTCGTTCCTAGCTTTTGTCAAACATGCACATTTGAAATACTGCAAGTTCAAAGTTCAATACAAGCGTTTTATTTTGCATAAAAATCCGCAGTGATACATAAATTATTATTAATAAGACTTTTATTAAGACTAACGTCGAGACTCTGTCAGAAATGATTAAGAATGATTAGAGCCTGGTTTGCTCGTTTGAGAACCGCTTGTCCAGTGGTCGGTTCGCATTAGATATTCGCTCTCGCTTCACGCTGCAACGCATTATTAAAATTAACCGTAGATGAAAATATTCATGAACCCCTTCAGCCCTGATCAACGATCCTTGAATTCATCACGAGCCGAGTGTCTTAACAAGAACTATAACGCTATCGTGTCTATCGCCGTATTTATAATGTCCTTAACCAGACGATAACGCATCGGTAACACGTATGCTAAATCACGTTTATGAAAAGGTGTCCGCAACCTCTCGCCGTCTTGTTATAAATCATCAGTGGGAATCTCGAACTTGATCCTCGTTAGACGACTTCGAAATGTTCTTTCCGTTCAAAAGTAATTACGAGATAATAAAAAACCAAGAGAATACAAAAATAATCAAGACTGACACGTGGAATCTCTGAAATTAAAATTTATCGATGTTCAACGTCGTATTTGATTTTCATCGTACGAAGAGAAATTGCCGATTCTAGACACGTGTGATTCCGTTCTATAAAAGTATAGTAGACAATACTATTATTCGTTGGCTATCCTTATACGTAGACACAGCGAACAACGTTTCGTTACGCAAGGCGGAATAATTATTATACGCGTACCCCGGCGAAAGGATCGACGTTAGGGGTCGGCTGCTCTTTGCCCAGAAAGTCGGCAACAACGTTCCGTATTCGTGACACCGGTGGTATCCACCGAGATAATTAATTGCGAAGGGAGAACGGTGCTCGACCGAACTCGCTGTATCTTCCGACATCTGGACCAGTTTTACGTTATGAGTGCGTGGGCGTATTGCCAGTGGCTGCCCACAACGTGGACCAACGAGTCATTAATCCCTCTCCGCGTTTCACCGAACTCTCGACGGTTCATCTTCGGTGACGAACAGCCAATCTAATTATTAGTTGAAACGTTTACAACAGAGAATTATACAGAACATCGTGACACGTCTTTTGCTTCATGATTTTTGTACAATGAATGCATCATCTCAAATTCGGTACTCCTACGTTTTTTTTTATAAATGCACGCACGTGTGAGATCAACGAATATTCGACGACTGGTGTAGAAGCATTTAGAGAGATCGACCTTTGAGGGTTCAACGATCGTGGGTCGATCTCCGGCTAGATCTTCCGCGTGTCCCAAGATCTCGGTGTACCTCGGTCGCGTCGGTGTCGAGGGTGTAGCGTAATTTCAGTCTGGGACAGATCAGGTGTTACGAGCTCCCAGAGTGGTATTAATCTTTCGAGAAAACGAAAGAGAACGTGCAAAGGAGAGGAGGTTCTAACTACTAGGTTGGCGCGTATGAAACGTGTTCAAATATACCGTGCGATCAATTCAAATAATTTAACAGGCGTTTCTAAACGATCAAATAAATTTTAGCTTCCTCGATGCACAGTCGTATTTACCGAAGTTAGTGTCTCAATCGTTTCTTCTATGTACCAGCTCCGATCATTGGCCGAGATTAAAATCAGAATTCTTCTAGCCAATCGTTTCGCCCCCTGTGTTCTTCGTTGAACTTTTGTCTCAATCGTACGCGTAGCACTTAAGCGCGGTCAGGGGTCGAGGTTCGTCGCACCGTGGCTAGGCGATTAAAGCGATATAAGTCTCGGTGGCGGCATTCAGTGGCTGGCATTAAATTAGCTAACGAGTCTGTGCGCCTGGGTATAATAAAAGAATATTCGAGCACGAAGCGGCTGCGCGGCGGCGCGGGTCTCCGGGTCGGCGATGATGCCCTCTCCTGGTCTGGTGGCGGCGCGCAATCACCGGAGCGTGCTCGTAATGACCATTACCGTCGTACTCGCTACCTTCGGCCACCACGCTCACTCGGTAATGGCTCGTGTCTGGCCAGGCTCTCCTGGCCGTGTGTTCGCCGATACGTACCCCCTTTCGCTCCAGGGACGGATAACCGCTATCTAACCCGGCGCTCCTCCCCTCGCGCCCTTCGCGGTCCCGAACACCGAGGGACAGATAAGAGGGCCCCCGGGAGAGATTAACGCGCGCGCTACGCCGACATCGGGGAACTTGAAACTCGCGTCGGATTTCATGGAATCGCGTGGGCATATTTTAGACGTGAAAAATGGTCATTTCCAGATAGCTTAACGGATGGGGATGCTGCGACTCCTCGAACCTTTGGAATTCGTAAGAAACGATAGAAATAGGCAACCACGCGATACGATACCAAGTGGTTTCGTTGGGCGTCAAACTTTCATAAGAATATTATTACTGATTATTATTCGCGTTCCCTGTCGACCGAACGTACGATACGTTGTTGTAAATTTATTCTTTATTACTGACTTAACTACCAAACCCGTACATCGAACGGTTCAAAGGGGCTGATATTTGCACGGTGGCTATTAGAAGGCACGCCGCCTTATGTAAGTACTTCTAATGGCAATGATGTTAATTATTGTAAGTAGAGCCGCGCCGCATGCCACTGCAACCGCGTAGACCCGGCTGGCTGCCTTTCCTTTCCTTCTGTTCCGTTCCCTCATAGTGGCAACGACGTGTGCCACCATTATGGGGAGCGCCTTACCGTGAACGCACGCTATTCATTCCACGGGGAGTCTCCGAGGGCGAGGGAGGCGTAGGAGAAGAGAGGCTCGAAAGGAAGGAAGGTCGAACGTCGAACGAGCGAACCAGAAGCGCGCATTCGAGCCGTTTCATCTCTCTCCCTCGTCACGTAGTTCTTCACTTCTCTTCGGATCTCTTTCTCCCATTTTTCAAACTGATATCGTGAACGTCTCGTCGACGAAAATCTGTCGTTGACAACGAAATAAAACGTGAACTTGACCCTGCTAATAATTAGACATGGCCCAGTTACTCCGTAGAATCGCGTCGAAGCGGCCGGAATTCGTCTGGCTCGCGTCCACCGTGTATTTCATTTTATCTAATTATCCGGGGCACGTTGCCGTTGCCGCAACGATACGTTTTCACGACGCGTCCCTACCGTTTCGTCCCGTCCGTGCTGCGCGCCGTTCGGATCGCGTGCGATCGCACGTTCACGTAATTAAAAAGCGAACAGAAGATTTCGAAGTATGCACGATGGCTATCTCTTCCGCGGTTAAAATCACTTCATTAGCCCGGCTTTCGGTATTAGAAGCAGCGCGATATCAGAGTGTAAATGATTTTTTAGAAAAACAGTACATTTAATTGAGACGTTGATCGCGATTCATATATTCGTTCTCTGACCGTTTCTTCAGCGAATCGGTGTTCATTGAGGATTTAGGAACAGTTAGCCGTCGAATCTGCGCGCGCGAAAATGAATTCGTAATTGACGATAGAGCTCGCGAGAGCGTGCATTAAGGTCGATCTTAATTAGCGGGAATTTAATTAGGATCGGCAGCGTGACGGTTAGCAATGGGCCAGGTCTGAGTCGGAGGTAAGAAAATGTCGGCGTGCGTTATTAAAGTGGGCAGCCTTCCTGATCGTCACGGAAGTTGAACCTGCTCCTGCGTTCGTTTCCACGTTGTGAGTGCAACGTTAGAACCACGTCGATGTTCTACAATCTCTTTTCTTTAAACATCCACGTCAAACGTTTTAATACGTTTCCAACTTTGGTAGGAACACTGACATTGATTGAACCTCTGCCTTCTGCCGTTCACTCGAATAGCCTCCATCAGCCCATATTACTTCTTCGTAGGAAATTACATATGAATAAAATAATATAGCCACGTGAAATGATGAAATATAGAATTATTATAAATATTCCTTGTATGATCTATGATGAAGCATCAACTGTGACTAAACACTTGAGGCTATTCACGTGTTCAGCCAGAAGTCTGTTATATTCCTAATAACAGTATTTTCCAAGTGTCTGCGTCAAATTAACGTCGTCTACTAATTTATAATGCAAACGGATCTAATCAATGAATAAAAATTGTCAACAAAAATTTCTTTCATTCATATAAGTCGACGTCAATTTTTAACCGAGGCTATTCAAGTGAAGACTGTAGATCGCAGAGCGTGCCAACGTAGAAAACATGAATGAACACTCGGCCCCTTTAAGACTGAATGAATAGGTATACTATAGGAAATTCCGTATCCTCGATTCAACGAGCGATGCGACTGCTTTTATTATTCTTCGTTCGAACGGAACTACTAGCTCGGGAACGATGCAGGATCATACTCATTTACAACGTTATCTGAACCATTATAAAATGACCATGCCGTTCTAACAGCCCGGCAATAATCTGAATTCCAAATGCTCGACGCAGGATAGCTTTAACGAGCCGTAATCTCTCTTTCTCCTTTTCTCCCAGTAAAACGAATTAATTGAACGAGCTGAGAAAAATCGTGATATTTACCGTGGATCGTACTGGACGTGCAGGCAACGCGCGGTCATTAGGTATCATCGAAAGCGCGTGTAGTCATTGAGATTCAATGAATCAATTCGAAACATATCGGTGCAGGCTACAGATTTAAATTCAGTCATCGCTACCAAGCACGATTATCATTTTATTATCCACAGCGGTCGAAGTCGTAGCCTCGTTTCTAACGGAACACCTTTATGGCAGACACGTTAGACGTTTACGTGCATCGGCTCTCGAACTCGTTAGATCAGTATCGAGAATTGTGTTCATGGTCGAGTTGAAATTCGGTCGAGTGCGAGGCTCCGGCCAATTAATTAATGCGAAAGGAAGGAAGGAGTCGAGGATCACGGACGCGTTTGAATTTCCACGCGAGTCTCCTCGCGATGTGCTTGAGCCGCCGAGCGTGGCGTTCGCATATAATCAACGGCCCGAAGCTCGATTATGTTTCCCTTGTTCGCGGAGGATATATCTGGCCTGCCGCGAGTTCTTTTATTTATTTAGCAGGAAGCCGTTCGTTCTAGCCAGCCCCGTGGTAACTAATTAAAGGTCAGCGCGTTGTCTTATCCGGGATAAGTCGTAAGCGCTCGCTTCCGGCCCTCCGGGTCGACTTTCCGATAAATCCAATCTGTACAGGGCGAGTCAATGATTGCAGTCAAGTAATTATCTTCTTGTTTCGTTGGAACGCGTCTCGTACGAATTTTGTGTTGGTCGACTGAGTTAATGGACTCTCGTGTTTCAACTATGACGAATCGTAAGACTTGCGAGTGATAAGAATCAATAAACATCGGTGCTGTTTCATTGATCCACCCTGTATAGTCTTGCTCGTAGTTTCTTGCCTCCGGTCAGAAAAGGTTTTCTGTTGCAACTGGAGTCTGGAGTTATCAGTGGGAAGGATAATTGTTAAAGGAAGTTCAAATGATTCGTTTTGCTTTCTCCGGGAAATCATTCGAATCGTAGGAAATGGTTTTCTGTGACAGGATGTGATGTTAACGAGTACAATTTTGATATCGTAGGCAGAATTTTATTTCGTTTTAACACCAGTGCGTCTCAAGTAGACACCGCTCGATTTATTTTGTATAAACTAGAACACAGCTCAGGTCAATGATTCTCGTTTTGGAGTAACAGATTTATGGTTTATTTTTTCAATACTCAACCTGGCATCGACGGTGGCTGGATTTCGACGTTTCGAGAAGTACAGACACTTTTAACGAGTGAAAAATCGTCCGACTCCGAGCATTCACTTGGAGATCGTCGAGCATCGTCCATAAGCCGTTGGCTGCAATCTTCTTTACCCTTTCGTCATTAGACAGAGGCGACCCAAATAGGATCGTGCCGTTTCTAATCGCGATCCAATTTGTCCACGCGTTTCGCAACTCGACCACTGTATTTACCGTCTAATGATATTTCCCCGATGACGAGCCCTCAATGCCGAGCGTGTATTCCCGATGCGAGGCACGGAATCCCTCGATTGAAATGGATGAAACGACTCGATCCGTCTCGGGCCAGAGAGGCCGAAATGAAATCATTAGCCGCGCCGGCCACTAATGGCCAGCCGCGTACACGCACCGCAGCGAACGCTAAATAATGGTATTGTACCGATCGGATTTCTGTCGTTAACAAGCCTCCGAGTAAAAAGACACCGCCGTCGACTGTAATTCAGCCGCTCCCACAACGAGCATTCGCCGCGTTAACGCGACGGAAACAACCATCTACGGCATGCGAACGCACGATATAACCGATCGAATCCTGGCGACGATACACGACTCAATAAACTGTCGATTTCTATATACTTGTCAGCTTCACAGCTTCGTTTCAGATACAATTTTATTTTATATAAATACATTTATTGAAAAATTGCATCTGCACAAACCATGGACAGACCCAACAGATTGTCGATATTTACATGAAATATATTAGATATAATTTTATATTAGACTCATGCGTTTATTGAAAAATTGCATCTGCATTATAATGCACGTAAGAACAATTTGAATAAAAGAAATCTCGAATTACGCGTCATTTTTCAAATTGCCTTCTTACGATGTTTCTTATTCGAACGACTTATTTAAAACTCTAACAAGCCTGCACGAGCGGGCAGCCTTGTAAAATCTCGCAACCTTCGTTCGGTCTTCATCATCATACATCACGATGTTTCGAGTCTCTGATGAGACGCGTTGAATTGCGTTTCCACTTGGGTTTTCCACAAACTGCAGCAACGTTCTCTAGAAAGGGAATCGGGGTGGATATAAATTTTCCAGGATTATGTAAACGCGTACGCTCCGAGAGGCGCGGCAAGAACGGAGCACGGTGCATGCAGCACCGGGACGCATAACGCACTGAATGAACAGAAGGGATATTCTAAAGGTGCGTATCCACTTGTAGCATACCTTTCGTCTCGCGTGTCGTCTTCATTGTTTCAATTAAAAGATGACACGAAACTTGAATTATATAACAGATCATTTCTTTAACGCGTGAAGAATCTCGGAAATGTCTGTTCCAAAATATTAAAGAATCAACTCCTTAAAAATAAATTCGTTGACTCCCTACTGGAAGGAAACGTGACTTGTCGTGTTTCTCACTCTTTAAGTTTGACGAGCTATTCATAATAGTAATCCATAAAATTCAATTTGTGAATTTTACTTTAGAAAGGTGGAAAATGCATATTTAGAAAATCCTCGATATCTCCGAGGTCCCGTGATTCAGCGACTTGATTTTCGTTCATGAATTTTTTCTATACATTTTCAATTCTATACACGATAATTGCCCGCTGAGCCACGACGAGGGATGCCAGTTCATCTTATCATTATTGTTGTAAAAGACTTATTTATGCAACGATACGAAACCGTGCTACGCACGGAGGACACGACGCGTGTATACGATATAAGTAGATACGGACCTTTATAGTCAGACACACGCATTGGAGCGTTGCTTCTCTCGTACGACACGGCTTGGCGGCGGTGCGGCTCGTTTGTGAAGCCGGATCGTTTCTTACACGGGCAAAGCACTGTTCGTGGGACCCGCGAGAGAGGAGAACAAAGTTTCATCGATTCAATAAATTCCCATTAGGTTGATCTTGTCTCTCCGGTATCTGCTAACTGGTTTCTACCGTTTGTACATCGTTACTTCTATCCGAGTTGCGTTTACCGTCCGTTGTATTATTATTTGTTAAAGAATCTGTCACACGATGCGACATTTGTCTGTGCAGTATTTATACGCCTTCCGTTTTCGTACTACCCTAAATTAAATCCGAGCGAGTACGATCATTGGGATTCACACAATTCAGACCATTGGGAATATTAAATTAATTATCAGTAATTCGAATTACATTTTAATTCATCATCGTGACATTTCTCTATCGTCAGATGATTAAAATAACAAAATATCAAATGTGAATCATGTGTAAAAAATCAGAGATTTCGTCCAAGAAACGTCCACCCGAATAAGGAACATCGGAATCCTCGGTTGGCCATTCGTCACTGCCGTTGGCTCCTAATTATTTAACAGTTTCTGTAATCGGCGAGCCGCGCAATTAGAGGCTATCGAGTATAAATCATCGCTGAAAGGACATCGCGATCGATAATTACCGCTCGGATCCGCGACGACAGGTCGCGGTGGTTCGTTTTCGCGCGACTGCGACATGTCCGCTGAGAAAACGGCGTGTTATTACACGACCGGCCGGTACATCCACGTCGCCGGCAATTAACGAGCTACCGGTTATGCGAACGTCGCGTTGCGGCAATTAAGAATCTTCCTCGCCCGTTCGCTCCGTAGAAACACCGAGACTGATAGAGCGAATCTGTATCTAGCATTCGGGTCGATTCTTGACCGATCGACTATCTCTCTACTCCCTGATTGAGAGTAACGACGTTCTCTATGCGTTCTCAGACTTTCTGTATCACTCTCGTTTCCAATCGTAAATAAAAAGAACTCTAGTGTCCGGTGTAGTAAAGTGTATGAAACGGGAGTCGCATGGATCGCGTCGTTTCCAGTTTGATCGAGAAAAAGTCGAGTCGCGGGGCTCGAATGAAATCGCGTGAATGGAACCGAGCGGAGATTGAATGGGAAGAGCGGATGGAAAAGAGGCAGAATAAGAAGTTTCTCCGGTCAGGTCCGACTGGTCACATAACGTGACGTGTGAGCTATGCTTACTCTCCCACAACGGGCACCGGTAGTAGATGATGCTATAATGGTCGGGAGTCGGACATGTGAGCGCGGACAGGAAGTCCAGGTTCCTATACCAAGACGCGCGGATCTTCGCATGGGGGCCTTGCAAACCTCCTACGTGTCACGCAACTCATTCACCAGCTTTT
The DNA here is from genome assembly GCF_001652005.2 of Ceratina calcarata. Lineage (NCBI taxonomy): Eukaryota > Metazoa > Arthropoda > Insecta > Hymenoptera > Apidae > Ceratina > Ceratina calcarata. The sequence goes on from NW_017158043.1 coordinate 903,089, forward strand.
CCACGTTGCATTAAGTCCCATTACCGGCGAGTACCGACCGGCGGCGGTGCGCGGATCTCGATCCCGGCCAGATCCAGAATATGAATCAACGGATTAATTAACCCGATACCGCGCGCGCGCGCGGCTCTATGAATAGGCGCGTCGTTATCGCGGTTAGGCGCGAGTTTATGAACCAGAGAGCACCGCCTTTTATGAATCTGCACGCGCTCTTTTTCTGTTCTCATTGTTCCTAAGCTCTTATGGAAGGATTTTACGGTTACAGCCTGCGCTGACCAGAGAGTAGCCTTCGTGGTCTGTTGGACACACGATCCTCTGCTCACCTTTTTTTTTTTCCTCCCTCTCGTTTCTTACTTTCCTGCTCGCCGTTTCAATTATACGGTTTGTCTATTAATGCATGGGAGTCGGTGACTCTTCGGAGGAGGCCGCGTTCGAAGATCCATTTCTAAATTGCTGGCTACGTTAAAAGATCGTATTTCCGTTACGTCGTTCGTGACGGTAATTTCTGTAAATCCTGCGACAAATGGTACATTCTGTCTCACCACATTTTCAGTAAAATAACATCTCGACGCACGGTTACATCGAACTTTCTTTCTCACGAGGAAGTTAGAAAAGTGTCTAACTTTCTTGCTGGGTCCCCGGCATTAAAAGGCCTCGATGTCGTTGACCCGACGACACAGGAAGATCGTGACACGTTGCGTAAGAGGACATTATCGTAGAACCGAGCGGTCGCGCGCGCGCGCGCGCGCGCGCAGCAGGTTACAATTTCATTCATGAATCCCTCTCTGTCTCCCTTCCGTTCTGTTCGCTCGGTGTACGGCCGTTTACTTTCTCTGAACGCATCCTCGGCCTCTCTTCTTCTACCTATGCACGTCCTCGTCGTTTCCCTTCGATTTCATCTCTTTTTTTTTTCCACGGTTCCCATGCGTGGGCGGCGAACGTGTACACCGAGAGCCACGTCGTGCTTCTAAGCAACGGAAGGAAGAAAACGAGAATTCAAATTATGTCTCTCATGACAGCTGCATTTTATTCTGTACGAACAGGAAAATTAATTAATCGGCCGCAAAATCTCAATATTTCTTTTTCAATCGTTCAATCGTTTTTTAATGTTGCGAAATTTTTAACTTATATCATGATCAGTTTGTGCGATACTTAGTTTTACCTGTAGTAAACGTGTGTCCGAGTAACAGGATTGAATCTACGAGTTCTGTACGTCGACCTGTGACCGCGTTGAAAGTGACCGTTTAATATTCATTTGACGGTAGCTGTTGGCTGTCATAACGGCGTTTAATGGTTCGCCGTTCCCAGTGCGTGGGAAGCGTTTTTTTCTTCAGGTGGTCTCCTACTTTCTAACGCGATCACTTTACCCGGTTGCACCGATTCGAACGGTGCGTGTCGAAACACTTCCACACAAATGTCGTTTCCTTCCATTAAAATATGTTAAATACAACGGTCTCGAATCTCGCAGTCGTGCTCTAGCATTTTGACGCAGCTATATTTCTTTTTATTATTTCCTTGTGTTGAACGATCGGATGGCATAAGTAGAAATATGAATCTTCGAGCTCGTGTAGAAGACCGATGGCTAACGTTGAACAATGCCGTCGAGCTGCGACGTCAGGTTCGATTCGATCCCTCAGAGTCGAACAGGATTTTGGGTATCGTTTAATGATTCGCAATTAAAGATCGGCGTGGCATTCGATTCCGAACTTGGAGTCGACGCCGCGTTATACGGAGGACTCGGAGCGAGGTCGACGCGTTCAGCGTCTGAAACGAGATTTATAACATCTCACCGGGAGTAAATCCGGGGATGGTTCGGTTCGGGTTCGGCTCGACCCGTGGCCCGGCGGAATAAAGAACGTTTGCGCGGCGTGTCTACAAGTGTGAGACAAGAGGGGTCCCCGATATTGCCGCCTTATAATAAGACAGTATCGCATGAACGGGCCGGCATCGGGGCCCAGCCACAGAGGGCGGTCCGAACAATGGGCTGAATATCCGCGGTCTCCTCGCACACTCGGTGCCCGTTGCGTGTCCGACGAGGGAAGGAGCCCTCTCCTCCTGCCTTTATCCCCGTCGTTTTCTTCGCCGGTGGAACCGCCGGCGGAGGTAGCAAAGAGAGCACAGGGCGTGGACGGAGGAGCAATGCACGCCATATATCAACATCGTACCGATAACGAGGTCCCCAGGAGGCTACCGGTCGTCGGAGACGCCGGCCAACTTTGCTCGGTGCCGCTCCTCCTGATGCGGCCCGACTTATTTCTGGGATCCTGCGGCGAATGAAAAACTCCCGGGGCCCCCGACGCGATTCGAAGCTCGTGCGAATTTTTCCATTTCTGGGACGATCCGTTCAATGAAATCACCGGCAGCGATTCTCTCGACCGATGCTCGAATCGTGTTCCTCGGGTGCTTCGCGCCGTTAGAATGAATTACAGCGGAGCGTGTCTCGTTTACTTGCTAGAAAAACGTACGCGCAGCGGAAAAGAATGAGCAAAGTGTACGGTCGGTGGGCAATGAATAATGCAGGAGGCCGACAAATTTATTAATTGCACGATGCGAATCCGCTGATATTCCCGCGAACATGCAAATCGGGGTAGCCTCGCGAGCACATTATTGTCCGGCATTGTTCGCCGCCTCGACCATGTTGGACGCGAACCGAGCCGAACAACGGCGGCGTAGATCCGCCACGCGAAAGCGCGCAGAGGAAAACTCCGCGCCTCTTAAATTAGCTAGATAAGAGTTTTAGCACTGATCCGTTACTCCAGCCGACTCTGCTCTGGCAGAACGCCCAGATGCCTTCTGCTCTCCAACAGTACGAACAGATAACGCGCTCAACAACGTCGATTTATGCGTTTCACACGTTTTCACGCGTTCGCTATGTAGATAGGTACTTTTGGTTTGGTGCGGCTCAACGTCCGACGACAGCTACTTTGAATTCCTAGCACGAGATCGTGATAAGTAAAATATTAGCCGATTGTTAGCTGCGACCATTATTATTTTTCTCCGCGGACGTTGTTGCGTTCAACAATTAAATCCGTTCATTGTTCGACCGTCCGTATAAACTGAGATCATCTTGGCGAGAGGTTTCACTTAAAAATTGTGCTGGCGTATACGAAATTTCGAAAAGGACAAGTTTTTGTGCATCGGGTAGCTTGAGAAGCCGCCGAGCGTGTACATGAGGCCGCCGCGGACATTGTAGGGCTTATATGGCGATCCGGCATAAATCAAAGGGCTAATATACTGCCTCGGCCCCGGTAATGCAGCCGCGGCGCGTCGCATCGCGGTCTTTTTCTATATATACACATATACGCACACATATATATGTATGTGTATATATATATATATATATATATATATATATATATATATATATATCAGCGGGGTAAGACAATACGCATTTACATACGCGCGAGCGCTGCCGCGCGGCGTTTAGACCGCGCCACGCCGCGCCGCAAGCATATGGCATGGCTTATTGGGCCGCGCCACCGCGGCAATTACCGCGTTTCTGGCCGCCGCGCCGCCGGCTTCTTCGGCCGAGCATCAAAGTGCCTCTCTTTCTCTCTCCGCCTCACCTTTTTTTTCGATGCCCTTCTTCAGGCTCACTCCGGTCAGGGGAGATGGGGAGATTGCGCTTATAGGGGTGAATTCTCGTTTTTTTTTTTTTTTGGGTGGAGGCAGATTCTTGTCTCTTGTTTGATTCTTCGCCTCTTTATTTTCTGCCTGACTTTGTCCAGATTCCATGTTTTAGCCGAGTGAGATATTTAAATGATCAGTTTCACGCTACCAAGAATGCGATCAAAACGAACGTGACACGAAACTGCCTTTCAACGATGGGCGATCGAAACGAACGTACAGAATGCGACACGTCGGTTTCCCGAAAGGCGCCCGATGTTTGAAATCTAATCGATATTTGTTACATCCAATTGTTCGTTAAATATTTAATTGTGTAACGCTGGTCGTGAAGCCAATTAAAGGGTCTATCAAAACCCGTTTAACTCGAAGACGGTAGAGATTAGCGAGTCGTGGCGAGAGGGAGAAGTCTCGGTTCGAGGGGGTTAACGAACGTCCCTCTGTAACAGTATTTGTACATAATGCAGAACGAAAAAAAGAGAGTATCAGTAGAAAAGGAACTGTAAGGTAAGACGGGAGAGGATTCGCGGTTACAGGGACCGTGTGGCTTGACGTAGAAGAATTTAGGAGCGACGGCGAGAGCAAAGGGCCAGTTCACGAGCGGCCAGGTCCCTTTGAAGTCTAAAAACAATGGCATTGTCTCTTCAGTCTAGCAAAAGGTTGCATCTCCCTCTTTTTCTCCGGCCTCCGCCCCGTCCCGGTCCTCGCCCGGCCGCGTATACCGTTTTAGACGTTTTTTCCGTCCGCGGTCCCGGAGGGGCCGAAAGGCCGCGATCGGTAAGGCCAATCGGACCAATTTACATTTTTCATTTACATCGACGGTACGGGACCCGGAGTCGCCCCACGGCTTCCATCTAGTCTTGATTGAAGATGCTGACAGGCTTCGAAATAATGCTTTCTGACTCGCTCGCTAAAAACAATTCCCAAAAGTTTTTCTTTTTTACATCGTCTTGTCCATTTACAAGAATCTTGTAAATTATTCGAAATGGCTCATACCGGCATGAACAACGCGACATGAAAGCTCTAAGAAATTCATCAGTCGTTCGTTCTACAAAAATTCTACATCGTTTCATCCCCACGAATCATATCGAAACTCGCTGAAGGGGAGACATAGTAAACGTATAAGAATCCGACGTTCGTCGTCGCTCCGTGTCCTAAAATCTAGAAACGGACAATAGAAAGCGAGCGCGGTGACGTGCGGTGAAATTTGTGTACCGGTATTTGCATGGTCCATTAAATTATGTGAAACGGAATTCGGTAGCAGCTGGTTTCGGTCTCGCGTTTTCTGAGATTGAAGAGCAGAGCGAGGCCGGGCCCGGCCTGGAGAGACGTCTGGTCGTTATTTCGTCCGAGCTGCTTCCAGAAGAGAGGAATACAGGATTCGGCGTGTGTGTCCGTTTGCGGTGGCCAGCGGAGGCTATTAGGTCTCGTATAAGACCGTTCTCCTTTTGTCACGAGCGGAATTTATTCGTCTCGATTCGGCCGGGACCCCTTTCTCGTCAAAAAAGAAGCCGACCTGTCCGGCCACCGAGTTCCAGACGATACCCGGCCGCCTTTCTAACCTCCGGATTCGCCGACGATTCGAAATTCACGACGCATCCACCCCTGAGACTACCCAGTCGCTGGTGTCACGCGTGCACGCATCGATTCACGCGAAATAATGCGCGTCGAGCGCAGTTCCAGAGCCAATACTCGTTCCGTGCGTTTCTCGCGTTACCACGCGATCCAATCATGCCGGTATAAACTGAAAATGAACTGTTTTCCAAACAAATTGGCGCACTCGATGAAATTACTTTTATACGGATACCGTTATTTTCGAGAGTTCTGATAAAAATGGATGCGAGTAATTGGTGGCCATGAAACGATTCACGGCATTCCGGCTGGCCTCGGTTAATCGTACAGTGGCTGAAACCGAGATATCGCGAACCAATTAAGAAAACGCGAGGCGTGTGCGCGTGTCTTCGTCTCGCCTGTTAAGGAGCCGCAATTATCGAGCGTCCCGAACGGAAGTCAAATTGAGAAGTTCCAACGACACCGACGATACGCGAAACGCTTCTGTTTGATTTACGCGCGTGCCACGCTGTTTTTAATGAACCCTCTCTCTCTCGTTTATGTTCGCCTCCTCGTTGGCTACGTCATTTTTTGCTCGTCCAATTTTTTTTAAATGCATCAAATCCACGGTTTAGGGATAATCAGAATTTCTTCGAAAGTGGTACAGGCTTCAAGCTTGATATACAAGCTGGGCTTAATTAGTTTGTCTGAACTCTTCGTCTTTTTCTGACATAAATCATGAGAAAAGAGTCGCTGAGTAATTGCAATTGTTTTCATCAATGGTTTATTGCACCCTGCAGCTATTAACCGTAATTTAGAATTAATTCCTGCAAGGTGTAAATCAATTTGGTGACGCGGAGGATGAAATATCGAGCATGGATGCTTGAAAGATTTAAAGAGATTAACGAGGACTGGTTCAGTAATGAACACGTATCTGTTTTTTTATTTCAAAACACTTTCAATCGTAAACCGATTGTTCGATGTCAATTCAGAATAATCGAAATAATTCGATGCAGTAGACAATGATATTTCATTATGATTCACATCCTTTTTTAATAGAATTTAATTCGTGCATGATTCTCGATTTCTCCGGAATTCGGTTGCCCGAAACTCGTCTTCGAGTCAGGATTTATCTGAATCCGCGATCACGCCGGGGATTAAAAGTGGAGGGCGCGTAATTAACGAACGATCCAGGCGGAAGTCGATTTGAAAAATTCCTACGTGCGAGCAAGGGAGACGTGGGATCGTATGAAATCGATCCGTGGCCACGGGTACACGGCCACGGTAGCACGAAAACATTTATCGAGGAGCCAGCGCGGCTCTTTTATATTGATCGCCGCAATTAAAACCGCGCGTCTCATTAATCGCGCCGTTGGCCCTTAATTAGGAATCATCAATATCGTAGACCGAGTTTACGCTATCCGCTGGATGTATAGGGTGGCTCGATAAAAATGCTTCCAACGATTAATCGATGATTTGATTAAAAGAAACTTTCCATCGTGAGACAATATTCACTGAATTATTATCAAACCAGGAAGAAACCAGAATTCATTTTTCAAAGCACTGCAATAAAATCAGTAAATAAAAGACAATTTCAAAGTCCTTCATTTCATATGTCGATACATTTTGATTCATTACGTGGGATACATTTTCGTTCATTTATTTTTCTGTCCTCCGATCTTCTTTTTTAACACAGTCATTTTCACGTTCATTCTTCTCTCGGTCCACTCACTTCGATGAGATGTCGCGAAGCACGAGGACGTCGACTCTGCGTGAGATCTCGCGTGCTAAGTCGCAAGACGAAAGTGTAAGCAGGTTGCCACGTATCGATATTTATAAGAATTTGCACGATAATTCAACTTACGCGTATCCGAAGCAATTACAGGATTTTTTTGTATCTGCCGATTAACAAACTCTGTTACGTACGGAGCTTTAATTAGCGGGACATGGAAATCAATTAACTAACGATGCAAATTCGAGGCAATTAATAACAGCGTTTATAAAAGTAGTCGAATTAATCTCTGCGAGGGGTTGTTAATCGCGCGTATTCACATTTTTATTAAGAACCAGCAAGTTTTCTTTAAGTCAGACACCTGTAAAGAATTTTTATTTGAGTTTATTTTTTATAGAAATTACGATGCGCCGAAAGAGAGGATTTTGATTTAATAAGACGCAACCACGGACGAGAGTATCGAGTGGCAAGTCAATTAATATCGTGAGACAATATTCACTGAATTATTATCAAACCAGGAAGAAACCAGAATTCATTTTTCAAAGCACTGCAATAAAATCAGTAAATAAAAGACAATTTCAAAGTCCTTCATTTCATATGTCGATACATTTTGATTCATTACGTGGGATACATTTTCGTTCATTTATTTTTCTGTCCTCCGATCTTCTTTTTTAACACAGTCATTTTCACGTTCATTCTTCTCTCGGTCCACTCACTTCGATGAGATGTCGCGAAGCACGAGGACGTCGACTCTGCGTGAGATCTCGCGTGCTAAGTCGCAAGACGAAAGTGTAAGCAGGTATCGATATTTATAAGAATTTGCACGATAATTCAACTTACGCGTATCCGAAGCAATTACAGGATTTTTTTTATCTGCCGATTAACAAACTCTGTTACGTACGGAGCTTTAATTAGCGGGACATGGAAATCAATTAACTAACGATGCAAATTCGAGGCAATTAATAACAGCGTTTATAAAAGTAGTCGAATTAATCTCTGCGAGGGGTTGTTAATCGCGCGTATTCACATTTTTATTAAGAACCAGCAAGTTTTCTTTAAGTCAGACACCTGTAAAGAATTTTTATTTGAGTTTATTTTTTATAGAAATTACGATGCGCCGAAAGAGAGGATTTTGATTTAATAAGACGCAACCACGGACGAGAGTATCGAGTGGCAAGTCAATTAATTGCGCCTACGATTAAATTGGCACGCGTCTGGCTGCAAACGGACTGAAACTACTTTCACGCACTCGAACGCGAATCAATAAGAATTTCATTGCACTCATTAAAACAGGTCTATAATTAGTTTCGCGTTTACTTAAGCAGACATTGAACTATCATTATATTTACACTCCATCGTACACATTGACACATCGATATTAAAATCCGTGTAACAATTCTCGTTACATAAGTTTTCTGTGACGAACAAGATATCCCCCCTTTCATTATATTTCACCGTATCTGAAGCATCAAATCTCACATACTTCCCGAGCACCGAGAAAGAGAAAATCCGCGGGGATTAAGCCATCCGTCGTCGACAGTTCGTTGGCAGCGTCCACGGCGTAGGCTGGCCACCGCATCGAGGCTTATTCAGAATTTAATCTACGCGAGGAATCTGGCTGCATCCGCGTCGACCGGCCTGTTGCACTACTCTCTCGCGGAAACGATCGAATCGGTCACGTCGCGGCTTCCCACCGCACGATGCGTGAGCCACGATGACCTCTGTCCAAAAGCTCCGGCGAAATCCGGCCCAAATCCGACGCTCGCCTGCTTCACTTTTCTCGATCTTCCACGTACGATCGTACATAAAGTCTATATAGGTTGGATTAATAATAAAAATGGTAACGTTCGAATGTAAAACATTGCGTCAATCGTAATATGAAATATTTCATTTAATTTATAAAGCCGAGCATTATGGCAGGAAAACAGTTATAAATTTTTCTTTTCATTTTCTCTCGTCTTCTCTCTTCTTTCCTTGAGCCGCTGTCTTTGTTTTCGTTTAATTTTTCGTTGTCTTATTCAGTTTTTAAATTTATTTTAATATCAAGTAATCGTACTTTGATTTCGATAGGATACATTGTAATTTTGATTTTAAACGCTGCTTACATTCTAATTATCAGGTTTAAATAAATATGGGAAAGGAGGGTTTAGAAGACCTTTCCACAGCGGGAAGTGAATCGGAATTATGCTTGGTTTTATCTTAGCAAAAGGCTTTATTCGATACGACTCGCTGTTACTCGCTGTTACTTGCTGTTACTCGCTGTTACTCGCTGTTACTCGCTGTTATTCGCTGTTACTCGCTGTTACTCGCTGTTCCTCCCTAGGATCTCAACACCCGACTGCCCTGACTCGCTCGCGTTTCCCAGCCACACCACCCTCCACACACTCCTCACACATTCTTCACACATTCTTCACACATTCGCTAATCGTCCTATCACACCACCACCGCTGCCGCCAACCGGACGCGTGGAGTCCCAACGGCTCGCGGCGGCCCTTGATCATCGACACCATCCGCGGAACTCGAAACATTGTTTAAGCAATGTCGATTCCGCTCGGATGGTTGCCGATAATCCGCTTCCGCCGACCTCCGCGGGTCCTCCACGCGCCGCCTGACGACACGTGGCCACACACATCCTTACACTCATGCACCCTTACATTCCCACATAAATAATCAAACGTTTCGTGAATAATTAGAAAAGAAATAACGGCGATATTATTCATTGATTTAAATATCGCAGCGGAGATACCGTTTTAATTGATGGACCGCGTAAGGAGGCTCGAGACCGGGCTGGGTAATGAGGATGCAACGCGTCATGCGTGAACGATAATTGGCCACGTAGCTACATAGACGCGTAACGTGAAATTTTCGTTGCGCTCGAGGCAGCCGGTCGGTCGGCTGATGGTCCCGATGCGATGCCAGGGGTCATGGTTCAGAGGTCCGCAGCGGGTCTTCCGCACACATCCATATTAAGTGGCTCACTTTCGTGCTGGACACTGAAACGCTCTTAAAACCAGGCGGACTCAGAGCCGTGCTCCCCGCGACACGACCCTGATCCTGGACAGTGCAAAAATATCGCATTTTTTAAAGACGATCATAGCCGTAAATTTTGCTGTAGTCTTTTTCTTCGAATTTCTCATGCGACTTTACTGCTTTGACACGCGTGGTTTTGTCTGAACTTAAGTTTGCAACATCATTTTCTCAATGAACGTATAATACTTTCAGATATTTATTTCCAATTTTAAACGTCGGTACGTTCCCAAACTTCGAAACATCGATAGAATTTGTGGTGAGAGAATAATAACAGAAAATACGTTGTAATATCGGCGTGTTTTGCCGCGATTCTGTATTATTTGCAGGTCACTGAAATCATTATGAAATGCATTATGCGATAATTTATTTATGTTCATTTGATAATTTATCGTTCAACGCTTTTAAGTAGAGAGACCAGTCGAGTGAACATTATGCACCATACTTTTCATGACTTTTTGTTCTATTATATTTACAAAATAGTCAGTCGTGATTTACATTTCATACGGTTCCGCACGTGTAACGCGAATCTGTTAATAAACAATTCATTTATGGCAGCGAAGCCCGAGCTCATTTAAATTTTGTCAATAGAAAACTCTTTACATTGCATGTTCATTTATTATGAATTGAAGTATACGATTATAATATGAAGAATGGGATTGTCAGTAACGTGGGAGACCCGTATATTATTTTAAAATACTGATTAAAAATGCGGGCATATCGGAATATTCACCACGATCGTTTACGGTCTTCGATTCCACTCGTTTGCGAAAACCGGTGAACATTCAGAAGGTACGGGCTTCTCACAGAGAGAACAAAGATCACGTTTTGTCGTTTTTCTAGAAGTCGGGAATCTCACGGTGTGCGGTCACTTGGAAAAAAGAAATTCAGTCACGAGGCAGAAACTCCTAACTGCATCTTCACTTACGTCGATTTATATCTCACAAAATTTTAAATTCACCTCGTCTGTTCGATCGATGAATAGTGTGCATCCAGTAATGAAAATTTGTTCTCGAAACTTTCTCCTTCGGTTTGAATTTGAAGTTTCCGTAGTTGGAATCCGTCTTACAAAAATGAATGAATCAACCCTCGAAGTCTGGCGAGCTTCTTGAAACCTCCATTAAAGTATCATTCCCAGAGACGTCCCGCTCGCGGTAATATGTATCCGAGAAAGAAAAAAAGATCGGAGGCGACGCGGCGCGCGGCACAGAGGAGACCGCGGAGAGATGAGGGAAGTAGAGAAGAGGGAGCGGAGGGTCGGACCGAGGTCGGAAGGATCGAGAGGGTCAGGAGTCACGGGTCGTACGGCATAGCCCTGACCCTCGACCTTATCCCCCTTCCAGCTCTTGTCAGAGACCCCGGCCAGACCCCTTCCCAGTCGTACCTAGAACTCGCCTCTACTTCGTGTTCGACTCCGCTTCGGAACTCCGGTGTCGTCTCGCGAAAAGAGTATACAAAAATGGGAACAGCATTTTTTCACGAAACCAGAGCTAGACGAAACGACTGAATCTAGAGTTTAATCGACGTTTGAACGAAACTTCGATACCGTTCGACCGGTCGATTCCGTTCGTTCGCAAAGTGAAGTGGGTGGTGGAGAAGTGCGCGAGTGCACACGGTGCGTACGCATGCAGTGGCAGACAGGGTGCAGCCTGACACCGTGTAACGACGCATCGATTTGATCTTTACAACGGCCGGCCACGCTGAGCCCGTTGTTCGTGGCGTGCGTCCACCTTCTTTGAGTCACGCGACCACCGCTTCTTCGCCCGACGCTCGTGTCTTCGCCCGTTTGCCTCGCACGTGGTTTTAAACATTAATGAACGTGGGACGATTTCGTATATCCGTACGTTCGCGAATAATTCAATTCTGTTTTTCGAACGCTGTCGTCCCCTGCGCAACGCAAGATTTATTTTAACATTGGGATCTTGACACGGTACGTTGACACGACAGAATTTATGACATTTCGATTTTTTATAACAAAAGTGTTTTCCATGTAAATATCACAGTTCGTCATATAAAGTTTTATCTACTTATTATGAAATTGCGTGATGAGTGATGAAAGATTTGAGTAATTTGACTTTCTATTCTTATCTCTCACAGTTCACGACATTGAAAAATGATACATACGTACAAGTTAAATGGACTACGTTTCATATACGAAATATTTATCTCGTACTCGGAAATATAATATTATCAATGAAACTGTTGTCTAACGTTTCTCGTTTTTACGTATGAAAGACTGAAGTCGGGCTCAGTTTCTCTTCTATTGTTTCTCGAATTCGTCGCCGTTAAAGAAAACGTTCATGCGGCCTTTCGAGGGATAAATTACCAGTGAAATTGTCGTTCGGCACGTCGATGGTGTCCGTTAAACGTATGGACGAACGTCACTCGTAAATCGGCGTTAGTACCTCGGTAACGTTACTCCAGATGGGATGCTTTCTCTTCAAACTCCCTGGCGTCGAGCATTACAGTCGACGCGATGGATGTAATGACAATAAATTATTCTGGATATCGGCGGTAAAGTCGTTTCATCGTCTAACTAAAATCGACTTTGTTCGTTGGAAAATCACTGAATCCGAGCAAATCGTTCGAACTATTCTTAAGGATGTATTGGCTATACAGTCAATCCCAAAAGTTTATGCACTTTAGAAACGCATTTTTTAAAAAGAAATCAGACGTCGGAAGAACATTGCTAATAATAAACAACAACAAAATATTTTCGATTTTTCATCTTTTCATGAATAGCATGAATAATTTCATCTTTAATGTCGACATTATAACTATTTTCCGCGATCTGATCATCGGTATGATTTGATTCAACCGTGAAAAGTGAAGGAGGGAGAAAACACTGACTAGGATTTTGGAACTAATTGATACGTTTATCACCGCGGCGACCACGACGCACGTGTGGGCGCTTAGGTAACATAGGTCCGCGACAGCGTTATGGCGATTCGCTGGCAAGGATCATCCTCTCGGTCTACCTCGACGACGTCGTTGACCCGACGTGGGCGCGGGCCACGCGTCGCTAATTACGGGCAATCAGCCACGGCTCGATGCAAATCCGGCATGCAAAGGGCACAGTCGGAGAAAGTGATTCGACTCGTTGCACTTTCTTGCCGCAGCCTATTCTTTTTTTACATGTACGCTCTATAGAAACAGGATAATAATTGCTGACTAGGATCTAATAATTATCATGTACGATGTTTATTGCGGTAGATCTCTGGTCAAGTAAGAGATGAGACTAATGAGCAGTTAAATAATGTTTTACATATCGTAAAGTACACGTTCAGCCGCGGTAACATGTCTACATTTAAACCACTTTGCTGTGCACGTTTCTAAATAGGAAATCCAGAGGATTTTTATTGAAAACTATCCATATTCGTTGGGAATTTTTATTTTCTTATGCAAATTAATAGTCCGAGCGTGCAATACTTGATGCTACGAAATTCATCAGAATTTGATACTTCCACGTATGATAATAGCTTCCTTAAATAATTCATTTAGTATTTAATAAGTAGAAGGAATCTGTCTCTCTGACCCTACTTCGCTCCGCGTATGAATCGGCAGTCTGGAAATGAGTAGAGGCACCGAGATGAACATCTCGTTGAAGCAATCTGTTTAAAGCGGGGAATCGAGCGAGCTTCGGTAGGTCCTGGTGTTACAAGGCCCCTACCAACGCCGCCTCCTGAACCTCCACCACCTTCGTGGTCCGCCCACAACGCGTACACCTTGGTCCCCTTCGCTCGATCCCCGCGAACTCCCACGCCACGTGCTCGTTCCTCTCGCTGCTCCTTTCAGTCCACCAGGAAGCCCCTCGGATCCCTCCATCCATCACCCGCGACTATTGCGACTAACGAGTCGCTCTTCATTCACGAACACGACCTCCCGAGCCAACGCTGCTCTCGGCCGGGTTCACAGGTCGCGTTTCATTTGGCGAACGGGCCACTCCAGACGTGCCTCAGTTCACAGCAACAATACCGATAAATAACGAGTCTGTTCCATCGAAATTGTAAACGAGGCTTCTCCACCGGAATTTAAATTCAGCTGTTTCGGTGAAAGGCGATCCTTTCCTTTTCCATGATTCCAACAATCATTCCATGCAGTCGCAGTTCGAATTTTAATCGAATACGATGGAAAATGTTTTAATTAATAACTTAATGACAATAAAAATTCTGTTGCGTTCGTATTAAATTGCCTCGCCACTGAAATGCATGAAGTATTCGACACACCCACCGGCGCGAATGGCACATTCGAATAGTTTCTGGCAATTATCATGAACTTCGCGGCTTCTTTTTCCCCGGATTCCTTTTATCGCAATTACAGTATTCGAGTCACGCTTCAACAGTCGCGAATTGATTTAGCCTGGAATTCTACGATTCATTGTTGCTTTCCGCGGGAGCAGCAGCAGCAGCGGCAGCAAAGTTCACGCGTTTTTTCCCCTCTCGCTCGCCTTGACGGACAGCCGGTTAGGTGTTGCGACGTATTTTGCATGGTTTCTTTCGGAATTCCTCGCCGTTTTTATCCCACGAAAACTGTTACGTTACGCCTTCGTAACTGTACAGGCTTCTCTGAGTCACAGTTTGAAATTTACAGGATAAGGAACGATCGGGCCGCGAAGCGCTGCTCGATTCGCTTCTTCATGGTCAGCCGGCACACAGAAATGCGCGGATAGTTCGCTTCACGCTTTAGCCAGTTCATCCTGAAGTACCAGATTTTTTACCGAGTGAAATATGTTCACCTGCCGAGACTTTCTACTTTCTAAAGCTTCTGTTTCAGTTTCGCCTGAGATCCTCAACGTCCTTCCTCTTTGCTGAAAAACGAAAAGATCAGACAATTTCGTTTTTCTTCCACACTTGTAACGTTCGATCTTTGACACGATTAATAACCAGGTTATTAATAGATGCGGTTGGAATATTAAAAACTGATAGCATATCATTCATACTGAAATCTGTCTTTTTGATGGGTATATTAAAATGCAATTTTTCTGAAAAAGACATTTGTGATCGTTTTTTATACCGATCGATACCGCGAGTACTTTCTTCTGCGGTAAGAAATCGCTCTCGCATGGAAACGTAGAATCATTTTGCTCAGCGAAACCGCGAGTCTATGTCCTGAAACGAACGTCGCTCAATTGGATTTGCGTTCACAAAACAAATCACGTAATTTGAACAGGCATTGAGGCGCGCTATAGTTCTTGCAGGAAATCGCGTTTCAAACATTTCTGGATCGGTTCTGTTGGTCGCGTACGGCAAACACGTTCTACGCATTTAACATACAAAAACGGCTTCGTTTACCGACGAAGGTCGTCCCTGTTCGATCGAACGAGCCGAGCGGATCATTTCGACCGCACGGATTTCTGAAAACATCTGATTCTTAGGCCAGAAGGGCCCATTACGGTGTGTTGCTCTAACGCGAAAGACGGTAGCCCGTTCTGCATGCGGAGAGCATGTAGTAACGTGATCGAGTGGCTCGCAAGTAGAGTGCCTCTTAAAGGAAGCAAAATTACATTCCATTTCACGAAGTGGAATGTCGCTTAAGAGTAAACGCGTTTCAATTACTTTGCGAGCGTTTCCTAGAAAAAGAACTTTACAGTACTTTTCAGTCTTTTTAGTCAGAGTGATCGTATTTATTGACACGGAAATTCAATCCTTTCTTCGTACGATTTAAGTAATGAACATTAAATTGTATCCAAATAAAGTTTAATCAGTTTTCTGACTGTCTTTTAATGACCAATGACTGGACAGAAATAGAACGTGGTTTTTTGAATGAAAGGTGAAAGGTAGTTCGAGGGATGGAAACGTTTGATCCCATCCCTGAGAACGACACGCCTCTCCGTGGCGAACGCGCGGTTATCGGGCGGATCGCGCAAAATAGTACAGTTACGACGTGTTTTATGATCCGCGGGTAACTGCGCGTTCGCTCGCTAGCGGCAAAGTGGCAAAACCGTCGCGATAAAGGAACGCGGCCGCAGGGAACGCCGCCGATACCGAGAGCCGAGGTTACGACAAAAGGGAACGCAGGGAAACCCGTGTCCGCGTTCCTGGTTTCAATTCCGCTGCTCTTTTTCCCGGGTCCCGCCTCGATATTGCGCAACATTACTGTTTGCCTCGGAAGCTGAACATTCCTTCCAGCTTCCTGTTTTAACTATTTGTAGACAAAGTTGCTGAGGTGATTCTTTTGGATTCGTAGAACACGTTTGGTATGCTTAGATTTTTGACGATACTTGTTTGAGGGAAGTAGGGGCTGTAGATGAGGTAGGGGAGGGAGAAAAATAATATGAGCTCACAGAGAAGCATCAGTTTCTTACGAGTATATAAAATAATTAAATCTAAAGTGTTTTGAATATTGAGGAATTTACGTAACGATCGAAGATGACAGGATATATTGAAATACTCATCGGGTATCTCGTGATGAAAATACAGCAGTAGAAAATTGGTATAATTAATATATTCTTCGAAGCATGACAAAATTGGTTGAAGAAGAAATTTTGCAAATCACGAACCGCACATTCTCGACTCGTCCTTATTCGTAAATTTATGACTTAATATATCGGCGTTCCGCCGACTGTGGACGTTGAAACACCAAGAAAACAAGTAATCGCGCAATTTCATTGGCGTGCAGAGCTCGCGCGGAGCCACCCCATGCTGCGCGTCCGCTGGAAGTGCCGGCTCGCGATCCGTTCGCGAGCGCGTGGACGAAGAAAAAGTCCGTGGCTAAGGAAAGCTCGGTAGCAGGTGTCCCGCTGCGAGGTTTTCTCATTTCCAACGTTTTGACGTCTGCGCCGGTCTGCCAACCGTGGAATAATGCACGTGTACTTCCGTCTGGATACCAATTAAATCGATCCCAGCGACAGCCCGCCTCTGTTAAGACAGCGCACTGATTTAATTGCTCCGCTGGTAGTTGCACGCGTTGCGTAAATTGTTCAGAGACGATAATGCATTGCGCTCGCGTGTAAACGTCGCTAAACGACTGGAGTTTCATTCGATCACTTTTAATACCGATAGTCAATTTACTAATATCAATAAGAATGCGAGGTAGTGAAACTTGTACTATCGAGTTCTGGCACATATCGCAATCTCTGTAAAATATAATGTAATTTAGTTACATTAAGCAAAATCCTGTTCTGCAAAAATGTCGCGCAGCCAGATAGAAATCGCCTCTGTCGATTTATCAGGACGGTTCTAATCAAGGGATACTCGCGCAGGGAAGCTGTATTAGTTAACCTTGTCAGATAGGTAGGTAGCAGCTACCTTCTACCTGGTCGTGCATGCTAAGTAGTCACTTCGTGGGTGGTGTTCACCGGCTACCACCTACAGCTGCACTCGCGGAACACGCGGTATTCGCCGATCGATAGATCGATACGCGTTCCATCCCCGGGTGATTGGAATTGCTACCCCCTCTAGCGCGTTTCAACTTGACGAATCGTCGAGCCACCTTAGAAATTTCCTTCCTGTTTATACTTTAATTCCGTGCCTCGAGTCGTAGAAGTCGTCGTAGTCGTTCATTACGTTGCTCTTAAAATCTCGAAATCTATTATAGCCATCGGTACGTTATTTCCATATCGATTAATCACGGGTTTCTTTCGAACGTTCTCTTCTTTGCAAACAAAGTTATTATTAAGCATCATTATGAATGCACGCGTAGGAGCATCCATTCATCTGGCTCGATTGACATTATACTAATCTCGAGACAATACTGGAATATCGTCGACCGTGCATACGATTAAACCGTTCTATCGTTGAATCATTCAATATAATATTTGCACAATACGTCCATTAACGCACACACGAGGGATCCGCATCGTTGAACAATGGAACGTGGGTCCCACGGATCTCGATCGAATCTCTGCTCGAATCGATTTGATTAAAATCTTCCCATTGAGTCCGCGCGAGTCCTTCGATCCGCGACATCTGGAGCGGTCCCTTTAACGATGCCAAAGGAAAAGGGAAGGTTACGTCGTGGGTGGTGCCCGCATCTGCGTTTCTTCGTTCCTCCCGTTTATCCACGTTTAATCCGCTATCGATTCCTCGATCTGATCGTCCCATTTTTCTTTTTGTTTCAGGTTCAGAGAAGAACGGATTTCCTGATGCCGCTGCTTCGTTCACTTGTCAGTTCGGTGAGTGATTTTCATCTAACTTTCAATCGCAATCGAACGTTCGCGGTTTAATTAAAGTTGTATGAACCGTGATCTCTGCCAAGAGTTCAAGACATGTAATAAAAAGCTGTGTCCAATATTTGGAGCAATGAACCTTTAAAAGAGGAGTAAGGTTTATAAAATTGTTCGACCTGTTTTCCTCGGTCATAAGAAATACAGTGTTTTATTAATGTAATATCTAGCGACTATTAAAATTTCAATGCTTTGTGATTGTTTTTATGCAATGTTTCATACAACCTTAAAAGTCTTAGCATCGAAGTTTGCATCCTCAATTCCTTTACATGCAAATATCTAAGACCTGCGACCTTCTCATTTTACTTCGAAGCGTGGAAGCAATTGTTCATTTCATTAATGAAGTTGGTTGTTACGTACGCTTCTGAAATTCGAAAATAATGGTTATGCATGTACGTAAGTATACTCGATGCAAAATTATTCAGTTAATCTCGGGATCATCGTAATGAGGTCACTGAAGTCCCTCGGGGGAATGCTATTCTAAACAATTATTGTGTGATCATCCAGTCACGACGCGAATTGAAAAGTAAAAAACCGGTACATAAAATGGGAACGATTGAAGAATTTACAACGATATTGTCTCGCGAGTTGAACGTGTACGACGGACCGAGAATAAAGCGGTCCCGTACTGTCCTTTCGGCCGGTATCGATTCGGGTGCTAGGTCCGTGCGTAGCGAAACGATTAGGGCCAGGCGATTATTCGCGGTCCAGGAGTTAACCGGTCGTAGAAGTAATAACGGCGGACAATCTGGTCCGGCAATCAATGAGTACGTGTTTATGTAAATTGAACGAGCCACGACACGAACCACGCGAGCAACTTTTCCTATATGCAAGACCCGCGGCCTGCCGGCCGGCCAGCAGCCGTTCCGAGCCAGCCAAGGATCGGAATGCTTTGTTATCTCACGAGGAAGACGATATGTCCCGCTTGCACGCAAACCCACCTCTCTGCCCGGCTACTTCGATGACGGATCTCGTTGTCCTCTCGTTTTTCCTGTTCGCAATCTACTTTTACCCGTTTTAATTGAGTAAATTGACCACTTGGGTCAAGTCGACGTTACAGGGAGTCTCCTTCTTAGAAATGAAAAGCGATTGAATTTTTCTTATTCACAGAGTAATAAATAACCGATAAAATAACACGATCGTAATTACGTCGTACTGAAAATCTCGTGTTAAAAAAATTCAACTGTACGAGACGTTCTTGGCGAAGAAATTGGGGGTCCAATAATGAACGTCTCGCGCATCGCTGAGGCAAAGTGAAAAGAAATAACGTTTGAACGTAGCTGACGATTCCCGGCAGTAACTCTCGTTGATCGACGATTATCCGCGGTAAATTGCACGGTCTGCGATCGCGGCTCGCTCCGCGAGGCAGATGTAAAGCAGGAGTAATTGTAGTCATTACTTTGTTAAACAGGGTTTCGCCACCGTCGCTCGTACCCCGTCTGACGTATACGCGCGACGCTATAAAATTTTTAGTGCGCCCCGGCCGTCGTTATTGGCGCAACGCATCGTTCCCTTTCGCTTCGGACGACGTTAACGACGCGACGTTACGCCAGCGTCGCGTTTCGTACAATGGTCGGTGTAACAGTCGGGGTATGAACGAAATGTATCAATTAATATATGAATTATCGTGTCAAAGATCGGCATCGACGATTATGGGAAAAACGTTCTACGAATTTTTATTTTAACGTTTATAGCCGGGAATGCGTGATGCAAACGGGTTACCCAGAAGCGATTGCGGCGACCGTTCGCGATAATGACGGGTATAGCTCGTTGCTATTTTTCCCTCGTTCTTTTCTCTTTGCGTCGGTCGATGGTTTCCCGGGGGCACGGTCGCCCCCGGATTTATTGGCGCGTCTACCGTGTCCAATTTATGGAAAGTCTACAGGCGAGGATACGTCCGGCGCGGCGGTGTGTCGCACTAGCCACCGACGACGGAGTTATCGATAGCCGCGTCGATAGCTGTAACTTTTTGGCGTCACGGAACATCGATGCCGGGGACGGTGTAATTTATGAAAGTAGCGGTTGGCTACGCAGACGCGATTTATTCGCGGTCGTTTCGCTGAACGGTGGCAACGTTCGCGGTTCAACGATCCTATAGGCTTGGTTTCTAAGCGGTAATGCTACCCGGTTTGACGATCTCACTAAAATTGGTCACGTCCACGTTGTCGTAAATGGGGGGACAGATGTTTCGTCGAATCGAGAGGAAAGACGGGACGGACTTCGGGAATTGTAGGTTCGCTCATTTAATTGATCGAAATCGTGAATCAGACGATTTATTGACCGGATATTATACATTGATAGAAAACAAATATCGCACGTAGCATTGAAATACATGACACGTTCCTTAGTCTTAAAAATGGAACATCGAGAGTAGATTTAATTATTTATGAAACAGAAACGGTATCTAGTCCAAGTGGCGACCGCGTTCCACCGGTCGACGAGGTCGTACGCGTACCAGACGCAATGCATAGCACGGTCGTTTGTCAGATGGGAGCCGCCGATCGATTATGCCAGTCGATTCCAGGCCACGAAATGTCAAGGCTCCACCTCGGTGGAATCCTGAGTCGGCCTCATCCTCCGCGTCCGATGCGTGCTCGTGGCATGAGCCTCATTGATAATGATGCGTCGATCCTCCACGCGCGTGTATCGATTCGATCAGCTCTCTTTGTAACGAGCTGCACTTTACAGGTATAATCGAGAAGGTGTGCTCAAATAGGAACCTGAGAATTTCATTACCTACTATACAACCGCATAAACATCGAATCAGCCTGATTTGTTTATTTGCTTCGTGAGGTTCAAGCGACGTCATAATTAAAAATCGAGTAATATATATTTGCGTCGAAATGTGAAATGAATATTCAAGACCGTGTTGAATGTTGGATAAAAAATGACATAAAATTTAGATATCGAAGGCCAACTTTTATGAAGACCTTGAATCCTCCGAAAGGTTGGTTCCTCGACAACCCGACGGAACCGATCGAAACTGAATATCACCCCGCCCCCCTGACGATCAGCTCGAAAAATGAACTAGCATTTACGTGAAAGGCTTCTGAAATTTATCAGAGCCTGAAGAAGGTGTTCGGGCCTGAATTATAAACCGACACGGCGTCACGTTCGATGCTCTCGGCTCGGTGATAGGCGATACCAGATGCGCGTACTCGCACGTACGCACACGCGTGTGCCAAAGTATAATAAACATAATCGCGGTAGCACGATGAGAGGAGAGAGAGGCCTTGGCCGTCTCCCTTCGGTCGTGGCCGGCACGCCCACCGTTGCTACCATCGCATCGTGCAAAGAGAAAATACTGGCGTGGCAATCAACGGTTTTACACCTGAGCATCTACACGTAGGTCGGAGGCGGCCGTGGAAGCGAGCCAGAGGTTAAGGGAGAGGAAGAGAAGCGGATACCGGCGTCAGACGGAGAAAGAGGAACAGATAACTTCTCCCCGTTCCTTTCCTCCTCCTCCTCCTCCTCCTCTTCTTCTTACGATGCTGCCGTTGCTGCTTCTGATCCCGAGTAGCCTCGCCTGAACTCGCGCGTCGAGCGCGCGGGATGCACGCCGACCTACCCTGAAGGATTATCGACGCCGCATCTCTCGATACGCTCCCGTTCCCTCGACGGCTCCCGTTGCACGTCCTGGATCGATCCTGGATACTGTGTCCTGGACGATACTGCTCGCTGCTCCGAGCTAACGGCGCACCGGCTAACTCTTATCTCTTGTTACTCGGAGATCTAATGATCGATTTCCAGCTACGCTCGCTGCTCCACTTGCATCTCTATAGTAGGTGGGGCTCATTTTTCTCGAGATCCCTCAGTATGCAAAACGCTGATGGTGACTTCGAGATCAGTTAAATATAGAAAGTTACACGATGCTAAAAGCGTCATTGTGCAGCAGATTTCATACATCATATACGTATACTCGAGAACGTATCGAACGTATTGATATATTAATAGGAAATTGGACGAGGCGGTCGAGATCCCCTTAGAAAATGACGCTGAGAAGTCGAGTAACAAAGGAGGCGGTATCCTTCGAGATGTATCGATGATTCTCGCTCGAGCGGAAGCGATCTCTCTTTTCGCGGTCACATCGACCGGGTTGACAACCTCGCGATCGAATTTCTACAGCATTCCATGCATGGGCCAGTTCCTACGACGCAGAACCGTTTCCAGACTAATATTAGACGTCGACGATAAATTTTACGTATAAATCTTCGCGAACAGTTACAAAGCGTTCGGTTCAATCGAACGGAATTAGAATCGTAATAACGGCTCGTTCAATCAATTCTTTTTATGCATATCGATTCGTTGCTGCATATTCTGGGGAGTAGCTGTTGATCGATGAGAACATCGTTAAACCATTCATTTTTCTGTTTTTGCGAAGTTTTACAATTAGATGAACATTTGTTTTCTAATGCGACCGAGAGATATTCTAATTCTAAACGTGACGGTATAACACGAATCATAGAGAAGCTTCCGTGATACTTGCTCATCCACGGTTTGCGCTGGTGAACGTGCCTTTTCGTCAGGTAGATGTAGATCCGGCCGAGAAAGTTGTTCGGGTCGTGGTTATTTGATCAGAGACTCGTACGAACGAGTCGTTAGCTCGTACGTGCCAAGATCGAGATTCGCCGGTGTGGACACCAACACCGGTGCACGTGCTCCCGTATCATCGACATACGTGACTCGATCGGTGCTGCTGCTGCTGCTGCTGTTGCTGCTGCTGCTCGAGGGGTATATATTCCCTTCGATATATAGGGTGGGGTAATAACCATTGCCACTCGGAATAACTCGCTCTCGTTTCCCGATGCCTCGAGAGGTGAACGATATTCGGCGCTCTCGCTGATATCGATTTGCATGAACGCCAATTTTTTCCTACTGATTTATGACGCGACAAAGTAATTGCCGCGACCAGTTCGCGTGCAACGGCTTTTTTGTTATTTTCCGAGAATCTGCACCGCGGACGAGATCGGAAATTGCATTACCCCGCAATTTAAACGATTGTTGTAATTGTACGTGCGAGTGGGACTCGTTTAAAATCGTCTGGAACATTTTCGATCTCTCGTGTCGCTAATTGAGAAAAGTGTTCGTACGTCGCAGAACGAGCAAGATCGTTGCACATGGTTGCATTAAAGTTTCATCGGCGTGGTTTAACATCGTACGAAAGTTTTGTGATCCGGTTAAACGAAGGAAGAATCTATTTCAAACGACACGGGAACAACTACCCTCGTAATCCAAGTCGCCGGGACCAATCATCCCACACGAATACGAGGGAACGAGTTATACGTATTGGCAACTGGCACGAGAGGATCCCCTGGCCGAGGTGGAAGATATACGCGCGTTTGGCAGAGGCGAAGGCGTACACGGAGTACGACGGGGGTAGCTGTTACAGGGCAGCCGGGAGCATAAGTCTATACTTATGGGATAGGTGGTAGATATGGAGCGGTCGATAATGATCCAATATACTGGTACATCCTCGCGAAGTAATTACAATGATGAGCGAACCGCTACCATCTGGGGCCTCTCGGCTCCTTCGGAGGCTAGGCGTTGGAGGCCTTTCTCGTTCCATCCGCCTCGTGCCTCCACCCCTCGTCCTGTCCACCTTTCTCCTTCGCCCATTTTATCTTCCTTCGCTCGCCTCCTCTGCTCTTCCTCCTTCCGAGCGCCGCTCTCGAGGCGCAGCGTTCCAACAAGAGCAAACATCGTCCGCAGGGTCGTCACGGGGCCACGGAGTCACGGTGGATGAATCCCGGAGCTGATCCCCCGGAATTATCACGGGGCCACCGTGGGGGTTCACCGGAAGTGCGTCATCACTGGCATACGTGCTCCGCGCTAACGATCCTCCAGCGTCTCTCTGTTCCCTACTATAAGTGTAACAATGGACATCTTCGAGACTTGCACAGTTTCCATGCGAATCGTTCTTATTCGATCACGATCGACGTTGTCTCGAACGCATGAACGGTGTGATCTTTGACAAATCGTTGTCCCGATTACTTTTACAGTAATTCTGTCGGAAATCGCACGATCGGTCGACGATGACATTTGTAGTTGGAAAGAGGCAGATGTAGGTGGTTAATCACGGCAGCTCGGGCAAAGAATTCGATGGGGAGAGAGGAGGTAAGAGAAGAGCGAGCGTGAAGCATCCGTTCCGGCGAAGGTTCATTCATCGATTTTTTGTCCCGAAGAACCTGCTGCGAGCTAGATCACACCGCTCGCCGGGAGCTGAATAGAGGCGATGCGAAGTGTCTGATTAACGTTGCGTCGTTTTTTTCTCTCCTCTCTTTCCTCGCGTTCCTTTTTTATTTTATCAGAGATCAGAGTCCGACGCAACGGCTCGTCACGAGCCGACGACCTCGCCCTCTCCTCGCGTTTCCTTTCCGGTCGACTCGATTATGAGCGAATATGGCTATCAAACTGAACTCGCTTCGCCTCGCGTTCAGCCGCGTACTTGTACCACCGTTGCGTATCCTCGTTGCGCATCGCCGTTGCGTTTCCATCGGATCTCACATAATTTCTCGTATAAATCGTCATATGGTCGTATCTTATATTCAATTGAAGTGGTGTGTCGGACGCGCACCTCTGCGTGGATTCTTTTGCATAATCGATCGGTGATCGAATCGGCCAGGGTGGCAGCAATTATTTTCTTGTCGTGAGGCAGCGTTTCTTTGGACGAGAGCGGCAACGGTAGAAGGTTGTTTCATTCAGCGACGCGACCATCCCGTTCGGATTCGTTTAGCGGAGATTAAGATTGGTGCGGGGGGTGTTCCTGTCGGGGCGGACGGCAACTCGGAGAGCGTGATAAGTGATGCAAGATGCAAGCTTCATGTAACCGACGACGTGTAAATTGAATTTTTTTGTTCAAACAAATTTTGTACAAAACGGTTCTCATCAGTTTTCATTCACAGTTCAAATTTCATTTGTATCGGATACAATGATTCTCAGTCTCTTTTTCTTCTCTGTTCTTTTCGGCCGCAGAAAAATCCACAGTTTACCTGCACCAATTAACTGTGCTTCGTCGATTCATCATCCGTCTCATATACATATTTGTCTAACCACGAGCTCGTAACTGGTACGGTCAGGTGTTAATTCTCCGATCGATCATCGTCTGAATACCTAAACCTGAACTGTCCGACCACATCTATTTCTTTCGAGACGTTGAACCGAGCTTTTTACGGAGTACGCCGTCGTCTACCTTCTCTTCGCTGCTGTTCCACGTTCACTAGTGTTATAGATAAATAGAGCATAATTAATTTTGCTTCAAAAGTTATTTCCTATCGTTTGGAAATAATTATTACGTTCGGACGATTGAACGGTGGATCGATCGAAGTACGCGTAACAATAAAAATCGTGAGAGATCGTATCTCTTAACTTTAATTTGAAGAATGAGTCGTCGATTTATATAAATAATGAAAGGAGGATGCGACGCCACTGGGACTGTGCATCCTCACGAAAAGAGCACGCATACGCAACGTAGATACAGCGGTCGAGAACTCCGGATCGCCGAGGGCGCGTTTCTCTCCGCAAGAAGCGGAGGTGAAGGGGGCACGGCGACCACGAAGAGGGGCCTGAAGAGGGCCGGGGGAAGAGGTCGACCGGGATAAACATCTGAGCCCCGCCCGGCACCCGAGGCTGTGCCTTTTGTTGCTCCTCTTCATCGTTCCTCTCATCCCGCTTCTTCATTCGTCATTGCTTTCCCGTCTTCTTCTTCTTCTTCTGCCTTCGCTCCGTCCTCTCTCCCTCCTCTCTCGCTCGTATAGTTGCTCCTTGTTTCTTTGTTCATCGGTTTCTACCGTTTTCCCGCTACTATCGATCACCCAGGCCCGCCATCATCGATATGTATTTCACACGTACCGAGCATTTTACGTTGGAACGCCTTTATCGAGTTTTCTTTAATTGTACCTCGTTTCTGAAGTTCGATTAACGACCTCTCGGTCTCGCGCGATTGGCGGGTCGACGACGAAGAGTCGCGTTCCTTCTCTCGAATCACGTCAGAGTTTCTGATTGTACGTTCCTTCGATAGATTCTGTCGTCATCGGGCAAAATGCTCGAATCGAATCAATTCTCAGAGTTCTGCTTCAAGTAGAATACGTACTTCCTGTTCGGTTATTTCCGTCGAGAGAAAGCCTGTCGAGACTCGGACCACGCAAACAGTCCGCCCCGACCAACTAAATTAGGAATCCATCAGAAAACGCTTTTAACCCGGGTGAGCAACCTTTCATCCTATCCAGCCGAGGGAACGAGGCTACGTTTATCGACCTCGACCCGTAATTCCGCTCGTCCAGTCGATCGCCGCGGGATCCGTTCGATAACGAGCCTTTCCGATTAAACTTTATTGGCCGGCCGGTGTATCAGATAAGGGCTTCCGTGTTTCTTGTCCGAGAGATGACGCGGGCAAAAACATCGCGGACTGTTCAATCCAGCGTCCTAGACCTCGAAATCACTGGTGCCGGCTTCAAGGCTGCGCGTCACCCTCTCGCGTACTCGAAGACTTACGGACTTGTAAATGAACGGTCCTCACCCGTTCCCAAACAATTTGCCAGCCACGGATTGCTCGTAAATAAAGATAATCTATTCCACCCGGAAGATGAAAATCGTTTCACCGGGGCGAACGCGGTCGGAACAAGGACGAAAGCCGTGCACTGCGGAGAGGGCGAACGATCCTCCAGTTATTCATTTTTACGCCGTCCATTGCCCGCGTTTTACGAGGCAAAAATAGTGAAATTGCCCTTTGAGCGCTCGGTGCGTGGTACCCACCTCCACCCTTCCGACTTTTTACTTCCTCTCTTCACGTACGTTGTGGTCACGGCACGCAGAACTTTCGTTTCATGATTAGTGTAAATCAATTTGTAACCCGTGTGTTACTACAGTTTGAAATTTTGAAACCTCTCCAAGTATTTCACAATCAATTTCCATATCGAAGCCTCCGGGCGGTGTAAATTCAATTTAACGAGCCAATTTACAATTAAGTTTTCCTGGACGTGGCGATCAGAAATTCCCAGATTCCTCTATACCATTATTTAGCAATAAAACAGGATGATTACACCGTCTCGCGATACTCGGACGCTACTCGATTTACTCTGCTTAGTCGTTTTTACGACTGTCTCCGATACTTTATTGCACGGTATATGGTGTATCGGGGATCAGAGCCGTTACTATTAAAAGCGTTAGATAAGCATCGGCGCCTCGTACGTTCGTCCCCGTTTCCAATCGACGCGCCGTATCGGAATCCGAGGGATCACACCACCCCGCTTAATAATATTTGACATTCCCCAGCATCGTTCCATTCAGTTATTGCCGACTTCCACCGGCATACACGTACTTAACGTCACACGACGAATTTACAATATTTTCGTCCTGTATTTTCATTTATTCCACGGTCAGCGTCTGTCGCTTCTGGAAAATTATTTGCATTGTACGCTGCCATAAATTTTATAATAGAAATCGATGTAATAATCGTTGCAGTGTCTCATAGAACGCTTGAGACATTGTGTGCATGAATCAGTAAACATGTAATAGGTGTAACAGTAAACTTGTCGGAACAGGAATTAAGAAACGACTTGAGTCGAGCTTGAATAATGTTTGGTAAAAATCAGACATTTCCCAATAGTAATCAACATCCTTTTACCTGGAAGTCCCTAATTATCTCACTTCTGGGAACATTAAAAAAGTTCTTCATCGATAACAAATTAATCTCTACTTTTGTGAAAGCTGAGATCACGAAACGTTAATTATCCCATATAGGAAGCTGCAACGGGGTGATTATCCTAGACAGGTACGTGTCAGTTGTCATCGAGCTGTACCACTATATAAAGTCGTCGGTTTACGAGCAATAATTTCGTAAAGCGGATCCAAAAGCGAACGCCTGCAAGATCAGAAGACCACGAAAACGGAAGGGATCATCGACCAATTTATTACTCTCCCTGGGAAGTGTCAACGTCTTTAGCCCATAAACGCCGGGACTCTTAATTAACCGTGAATCGTTTAACGCGTTTCGAACGTGTCGCCGAACGTCTATTCGGCTAATTTATATGGTTTCACGCCTAAGAGAAGACAGTTTTATATTCGACAAACGCTGTTTCAGTCAATCCCCGTAGAACACGTCTCTATGATCCGGTCGAACGATTCCCTTCTTGTTATTCTCATTTCATTTTTTTCGATATATTCGCATTGCACGGCACGAATATTATAATAGAAATTAGTTACAGCGAACGGACGAGAGATGTGAAGACGCCTAAATTGGGGAAATGCAATTCTAGACCGCGTGGCTCGGCCACCCGTGTCGGTTCACTTTAGTTCCACGGTGATCGACGTCGATCAATCCAATTAACGAGTTCCGCGAGAACGATTGCGTAAGAGTAAATAGTTTTCAGATCTGGCGGGTTAATTAATTCGCGAATCACGTATGAAATTTTTTCGAGCGGAGGCCGTGCGTGTCCGACCTTTCAAGACCGTGTATCCTCTCGACCTTTACCTCCGCGCTGATTCATCGACATCTTGCCTTATTATAATCGAGCGTGTTCCCGTTTATCATCCCATTTATCGTTGAACCCGATAGTGATCTTATTGGGATTTTCAGTTGGAAAAAATCGGATTGAGATCCGATTGATTTATAGTCGGACAAGTGCTTCCGGCTCATCGAAGGTTAATAGAATTTAGCGGAAAGAATCTTGATTGAACGTTGAAGCGCTTATCGTTAATTCGGAGTTCTTAATTTTATAACAACTGACATTTTTAATAAACTCTGCATGTACCTTTTATAATAGCTCTACTGTTTAAATTTCGGAGTTTCTACGATAAAGTGGAAAATGTTATAGAGCTACTGTGATTTGAAAGTTTACTTCGTCCTGGAACGAGCGAATAACGAAACGAGGAACAGCGTTTATTCTTTATACGCGAGGACAAGATATTTAATTAACTAAAATCCGCGAACATTACTCGGACCGAACGATCTCCCTGCGTGCTGAACGGGCCGAGCGGAACATTCGTGTAAATTACATCGAAATTAGCCGTACGTTACGAAAGCAGCCTCGTTTCTCTCCGAGGTACAGGCAAAAAACTCGCGTGGTTCTGCGAGGTTTGGTTTAAAGGCCATGAAACTTTTTCTCCGGAACTTTACGCGATACCGAATGGAGAAACGCGAAGGAGAGAGAGAGAGAGAGAGAGAGAGAGAGAGAGAGAGAGAGAGACGGCCGCTCTCTGGTTCTGCCGGCCGACACTTTTATCCGTAATGAATTTCGTGACGTGACCCGTGCTCGTTCCGCGGGGACGCTAGATATTAAATGTCTCACGGATAAGCTTCGACCGACACGCGTTAAAACGTTAGATCGCAATTAATATACTATTTTACAATGCCAGTCATTGTGCGTCTCGTCTCTTTTCATTCTTCTTCAATGGAAATGAGAAATCGATGTGTCTTGAGATTGAGTTTTGTCAGTGAATGAAGATGATCGATTAAATAGAAATATTTGCTTACGATATACACATTTGATTTAGGAAGATTCATACACGTTTCATTAAGATTACAAGTTCGTAGTGTGGATTCGGAGGATCGAACTTCGACGTGATACGTATATTATCTGACGAAACTATTTCATTTATGCAAACTCTTTATCACGTTAGTTGATGGAATCGAGTTAAATGCGTCCCGAAATCAAAATCACGTTCGTGCATCCTCGGTCCACGGCTCATTAAGACTCGGGGCTCGTCGCGTGTACGTCATAACAAAAATTCTATAAACGTGTCCATTATCGTGATTTACTCGAGAGGGAACAATACGAGACCATTGCCCGGTTACGTTATTTCCCTTCCGGTTTTGCACGTCGCGCTCTCCTCCTCCTTTCGATTTTTTCTCTTCCCGGTACGCTTTTAAGGTAAATTAAATACGGCGCAACAAATTACACCGCGAGCCTGGCTCCTCGTAAATCAGCCGGCCAATAAAACGTCGTTCGAAACGGGCTGAAAAATCCGACGGGTACGTTCGATAGGGCCGGACCGGAAGAGAAAAGAAACGACGCGAGGTCCCGGGGGACGCGCAAAGGGGTGTCGGGGGTATTTTTAGTATCGACGAGACGTCTCAATTAAATCTTCGAAATCATCATCGTTGATCGTTGCCGCGTCGTCGGACCGCGTGTTTTGTCCACGCGCGTAAATTTCTTACTCCGACCAGCTACCATGCATGCACGCGCTCTTCGAGGCCGTTCTCAGTTCAAGTTAGTATCATTCGTACGAAAATCGAACAATTCTAATAACAGACTATTTATGGTAGCCTTACGACATTTTTGCTTAGATCACGATGATCCGAAATCGAAGATTTAAAGACGGCGAGTTATTAACGTATTTCAAATTGCTTATTTTTTATACAAGTTTGGGACGAAGACTCTGACGTTTTTTGACTCTTAATAGGCTTATAGATTTATATTCCTAGCCGCACCTGTCACTGTAACGTGATCTTAATCCATCCTGTCTCACCTATTTGTATTCATTCTTCGGGTTCTATTTTCTAAATACGTAGACTGCTTCTAAAATGCATATTCAATCACTATAATACAGCTAGTATTATTCTCGAAGGGTTTCTAAATTGATGTTTTATTGTGCATAAGAATCTCCCGTCGTACTGCGAGCCTCGAGAAATGCAAAGAATTGGGGAGAGGTAACAGAAGATGAGAAGAAGTTTAAGTACCATAATTAGAATATCGCAGGCCACGTTGATATGAAAACAATATCCTTGCAGAATACGAAACACGAGTATCTTTAATGAAACGGTAGACCAGCTGTTTGAGCTAACTTCGATTTGCTTAGAAGCGAGATTCCGGCTAACGTGGATTATAGTGTTTCGTAGGCTGTAATCTTCACTGGGAAATACGATGATTGACTCGGAGAGCATGAATTAGGATTGATTCTTCCGAATAGAGAGCGGTCTCTCGTGACGGACTCGAAAGAAGGAGAGGGGTCGTTGAGTCAGGTGTAGTTTCGATCTTTTTTTCAGTTTCAAAATCTCCTCAGGTTTTACTGCTTTCACTGTTATTTTGTATTCTGTCGATTTTTACAGGCAGTAAAAACAGTTATATGAACAGAAACTGAGAGATTTACTACATCTAACACAAAACCGTCACAACCTCTTTAATTAACATCTCAACGAAATAAATTCGTTTCTGTCATTTTTGACTGTGCCTATCTCGTATAAAAACTTAGCGACTAATAACCGTTTACACACCACATCAATTCACAACTTCCTCCTTGATACCGTTCGGTTTTTACCAAACCGGCAGGAACGTCTAGTTAACATTGTCGAACTGTCGCCTGGTCTCGAATCTGTCGAACAGCATGCATACAGAACGGGAAATAAAAAATAAACGGGTAGACAGGGAGCCGGAGTTCGATTCGCGATGGCTGGACGTACAAAAGGCAGCTCGTTATCAGCCGGTCCCATCTTATCAGGTTGTACCGCGCACGGCCGATAAATCATCCGAGTCCTTGGCAGGGCACCTTTAATTACCGGCCGTGCGTCGGTCGAAAAAAATATGAAGACGTAATACGTTATCCGGCTGCCTCTCTTCGTGCCTACCGGTAGATAGGGAGGCTGGTCCAGTTGATGCCGAGAGGCGTTGCTCATAAATAATGAACACGTATTCATGAACGCCACTGGTTACTTCGGCCCCGAAGATGAGCTATGGCTAAGCCGTGGCTCCCAGTGCACTGCCGCGGGATGCCCTCGACGACGCGACGATTTCGAATCGTTTTTTCATTCACAGATATCGCTCGTTTCTTCGTAGAAACGGTGGAACGGACCGGTCCTTTCATTAAATGAAATCGTAACGCGACGAGCGTTTCGAAAATGATATTAGGTGTTCACGACGTGTTTTCCATGATACAGTAAACGTTCGGTGAAAGGATTAACAAGCGAATAAAATGTATCTCTCGAGGTACCATTATTTAAAAGACATCGAATTAGAATATAAATGAGTATGAGCTTGTAGTTCGAGCACGATTACATGAAAAAAACGGGATTTCAGTGAATGGAAAAAGGATACATTTATTTAGCTCGATTAGTTTCCTTAATGAGAACATAGTTCGGAGTACTCGTTAATTTCAGCTTCGATCAGTTGCGTAGCGAGATTTTGCAGCGGGTCGTGAGTAGATAGAGCAGTTTTTACCGGTGGCAAAAGAGAAGATGAAAGGAACTGTGTGGCAGTGCTTTTCATTAAACCTTTCGTTTTAACGATGCCAGATAAATGTAAGATTTTATGAAACGGTTTATAATCAGCAAGAACGTTTCACGCTGATACGAACGAAAACTTAATGAAAGGAAAGGGAAGTATTAAACCGTTTTTTCTTCACGATCTTAAGTGGATATAGATACATACAATATGAGCATAGGTAATGCGCGTATGGTGCGCAGTTTACCTGCGGTATTAAGTTTCTGCTTGACCTGTCAATTCCATTACGAAGTACAAGCACTGAAGAGGAGGAAGAAATAGACAGACGATTGTTCACTCGGAAGTAATGGAAAGCGCAATAAAGTTTTATCGCAGATCAAATATTACTTAGAAAGTGCTATGCTCTCGGTTAAGCTTTCTACCTGCTTAGAAGGAATCTGAAAATCTTCAGATTCATATTTATCGATAAAGATATGGTTCGAAGGAACGAGATTCCATCGTTCTATAGTACTTCGGTCCAAAATTCTTCATTTTTCATTAAATTAAGTTTTTTCATTTTCATTATAAATACATAATATGAAAAAAGGATCTATTACTAAACGACCTGTTAAAAAGAATTCTACACGTCCACGTTTTATCACTACTCGCATGATCAGGGGACGAACACGAGTTAATCATCAGCCATCAACGAAACAGCGTCTGGTCCAGGTCGACGCTAATCTCTGTCATCGACGATCGCAGGCGATTGATGCGCGTTCGTGAAACCTCAAGGGATGGTTTCGACGATGCGTTTAATCGCGGCCTGAGCCACGAAAGAGAAACTATGCGAGGTGGTAACGATCAGCTCCGGAAGCTGGTCGATCGGGTCCAAAGACAGGATCGCATCCCGTCGTTGGCTCGAATAATCTTCGAGCGAACGGATATCTAAACGAGAACCTTGAAGCCAGCCTCCGGGCGATGCACGCGTACGCGTACATACACTAGTGCTCAAAAGTATCTGGACCAGAGATGCTGTTCGCGAAAACCTGATCACTATCTTTCATGCCAAATCATGGATCGTCATTTTTCGGGGATGGTCCCCCGAAGTCACTGACACGATTTTCCCGATGATCCCAGAATCACGATCAGAATTTTGATACAATAATTACTGGAACGATTCGTAGGATAATTCCTATATTAAGTGATATAGTAAATTTCTTATGCATGAAACTTTTGAGCGGCAGTGTATGTGGTGGATCGGACCGGACGTATGGAAGTCGAGTGTACTCCGAGTGATATATATCGGCCGCGATATATCGCTCTCCCGATGCCACGGCTCGATCTTCGGGCCATAGTGGTCAGAGAATGAGAAAAGGGAGAGGGGAAGAGGAGTGGAGAGAGGTTGGTTGGTAAAAGGGTCCGGTACACCGATTGTGAGTATATGTAAGGCCTCGACGCACTCGTTGCAAACAACACACGCCATGCCACCACGCCCTCGCAAAACAATGTGATGGTTAACCTAACAAGCTCTCATCCGTGCTCCGAGAGCGTGCTGGGGCTACCCTACCGTGCGCGCTGCACGGTTGCAGGCTCGCAGCCACGCAGAGAGACGACGACGCCTAGGGCAACACTTCCAGGACACCGGAGTGGCGCGGAGCCGTGCCGATATTCCGCGGCGATAACGATGTTGCGACATACGCGAGTCAAGTCGTGGGATCGCGGGGTTACGGCCGTATTAACCGGGATACGACTGCGGCTGCTGTGCGTTCCTTTCGTTAACGAGTCGTCCAAGAGATACTTGCATTTTTTATAATGCCACTCGAGGCTGCGCAGGTGTCGCTTAGACCCGTTTGCATCGTACGACGTCAGGCGTAGACACTATCATTTAAATGGACACAATAATTTCTATAATCGCTTTGATGTTCGATGCAGTGTTTCACATAATAATTCATGCAATACGTGTGATCTCGAAATCTCGAATGGTTTAACGCGCATAAAGAAGCTACGCTCGATCGGTTTAAGAACAGTTGAATGAAATATGGTTTCAGTAAAAAATGCTGTTGGAATCTCTCATTACCCCCCCGGTTTTATGCGTCCTCCCAGGAAATTATATTTCCTGAAATTTACGATTTATCCTCCCAAGTTTAGAGGAGCGTGTTTTTCCAGCGTCGTGTTCGCAGTTTATAAAAACAGATGAGACGGTCGTCGCGTCAGTAGATAGGTACACGCGATTGTTCTTAAACCGCATCCATATCCGCTCGCGGATGGGACAAGGCATTCTTGTCTCGTTTTATCGATATACCGTCCGGCTAGACGAAACGTAACTCCGTTCAGCTAGAGACGTAAAGAAAGACGTAGTTAGACAGCGGTACGACGTTCCCCGGACGACGAGCCGGGTAGACAATCTGCCATCGGATTTGTAGCCGCGGAACGGTGGAAACGCCTGGAATTCAATACCCTTCTGTTCCGTCTTCTGCGGCAGCCAAATATGGAACTCGCCAACGACCTTTGTAGGAAGCCATACCCGGCGACGCCAAACTATACTCGCCTTTTGTCCGAACATCGATCCGATCCGATCTAAATGAACGAATCACTTTCACTCGTCTCGAATAAATTTTCAGTTTTTCAAACCATTCGCTTTTCTATTGTTTCGTCGTTTTCGTGTTCGGTGAACAGTAAACGTAAACGCAGAAATCATCAACATGCCCTGTTTTAATGACCGTAACTTCATTGAGGAAAGTCATGTTTTAAGAAAGATACGCGTGTTTATGTGTTGTTTTAAAGGTGCGTACGAACTTTCTCTGGTGCCGGATACAATGATTGATACGACATTTGCTGAAATCAGAAGACAGATGAAATGCATATTGCAACTTCTGTACGAATTCAGACAACGATTTTCATCGATTACGACCAGGTCGTGCAACGGAGGAGGTGTTTTTGAGACGAAGTCTAATCAAATAGTTGTGTATCAATCGTAAGACAAACGAAGTGCACGTTATTTGCAAAGTAATTCTTATCGAGATTCTGGATAAGAATGAGTCTGATCAGTTGAACAAAATGCGATCCACCTCCGATTCGCGGTGAGAGCGAAGCGACAGGTTGTTCGGAAAGCGTTCAAAACCCCGTCCGATTCCTACTCTCTGCCGAGATCCTCTATCGAGCACCGCAGCATTCGTTCGGTACCACCACCACGGGGTCACCTCGTGTCCACCACCACCGGGTTCGGCTACCACCTCTTCGTCCGCAGGCAGCTAGGGGCACCTTGCCATGTGACTGATTCCCCCTCCCGACGGGTTGACGAGCGGTGGGCCTGCCTACCTGCCGCCCGTTTCCCCGCTCCCATTACGACGCGGACTCTCGCGGCAGGTGCACCAACGTAAGTGCCACTCCGCTTACCTGTGTGTCGTGCTTACCCAAAGCCAGCGTGTCCGGTGGTCAGGTTCTTCCCTCTCTCTCTCTTTCTCTCTCTCTCTCTATCTCTATATGGTTCGAAGGAACGAGATTCCATCGTTCTATAGTACTTCGGTCCAAAATTCTTCATTTTTCATTAAATTAAGTTTTTTCATTTTCATTATAAATACATAATATGAAAAAAGGATCTATTACTAAACGACCTGTTAAAAAGAATTCTACACGTCCACGTTTTATCACTACTCGCATGATCAGGGGACGAACACGAGTTAATCATCAGCCATCAACGAAACAGCGTCTGGTCCAGGTCGACGCTAATCTCTGTCATCGACGATCGCAGGCGATTGATGCGCGTTCGTGAAACCTCAAGGGATGGTTTCGACGATGCGTTTAATCGCGGCCTGAGCCACGAAAGAGAAACTATGCGAGGTGGTAACGATCAGCTCCGGAAGCTGGTCGATCGGGTCCAAAGACAGGATCGCATCCCGTCGTTGGCTCGAATAATCTTCGAGCGAACGGATATCTAAACGAGAACCTTGAAGCCAGCCTCCGGGCGATGCACGCGTACGCGTACATACACTAGTGCTCAAAAGTATCTGGACCAGAGATGCTGTTCGCGAAAACCTGATCACTATCTTTCATGCCAAATCATGGATCGTCATTTTTCGGGGATGGTCCCCCGAAGTCACTGACACGATTTTCCCGATGATCCCAGAATCACGATCAGAATTTTGATACAATAATTACTGGAACGATTCGTAGGATAATTCCTATATTAAGTGATATAGTAAATTTCTTATGCATGAAACTTTTGAGCGGCAGTGTATGTGGTGGATCGGACCGGACGTATGGAAGTCGAGTGTACTCCGAGTGATATATATCGGCCGCGATATATCGCTCTCCCGATGCCACGGCTCGATCTTCGGGCCATAGTGGTCAGAGAATGAGAAAAGGGAGAGGGGAAGAGGAGTGGAGAGAGGTTGGTTGGTAAAAGGGTCCGGTACACCGATTGTGAGTATATGTAAGGCCTCGACGCACTCGTTGCAAACAACACACGCCATGCCACCACGCCCTCGCAAAACAATGTGATGGTTAACCTAACAAGCTCTCATCCGTGCTCCGAGAGCGTGCTGGGGCTACCCTACCGTGCGCGCTGCACGGTTGCAGGCTCGCAGCCACGCAGAGAGACGACGACGCCTAGGGCAACACTTCCAGGACACCGGAGTGGCGCGGAGCCGTGCCGATATTCCGCGGCGATAACGATGTTGCGACATACGCGAGTCAAGTCGTGGGATCGCGGGGTTACGGCCGTATTAACCGGGATACGACTGCGGCTGCTGTGCGTTCCTTTCGTTAACGAGTCGTCCAAGAGATACTTGCATTTTTTATAATGCCACTCGAGGCTGCGCAGGTGTCGCTTAGACCCGTTTGCATCGTACGACGTCAGGCGTAGACACTATCATTTAAATGGACACAATAATTTCTATAATCGCTTTGATGTTCGATGCAGTGTTTCACATAATAATTCATGCAATACGTGTGATCTCGAAATCTCGAATGGTTTAACGCGCATAAAGAAGCTACGCTCGATCGGTTTAAGAACAGTTGAATGAAATATGGTTTCAGTAAAAAATGCTGTTGGAATCTCTCATTACCCCCCCGGTTTTATGCGTCCTCCCAGGAAATTATATTTCCTGAAATTTACGATTTATCCTCCCAAGTTTAGAGGAGCGTGTTTTTCCAGCGTCGTGTTCGCAGTTTATAAAAACAGATGAGACGGTCGTCGCGTCAGTAGATAGGTACACGCGATTGTTCTTAAACCGCATCCATATCCGCTCGCGGATGGGACAAGGCATTCTTGTCTCGTTTTATCGATATACCGTCCGGCTAGACGAAACGTAACTCCGTTCAGCTAGAGACGTAAAGAAAGACGTAGTTAGACAGCGGTACGACGTTCCCCGGACGACGAGCCGGGTAGACAATCTGCCATCGGATTTGTAGCCGCGGAACGGTGGAAACGCCTGGAATTCAATACCCTTCTGTTCCGTCTTCTGCGGCAGCCAAATATGGAACTCGCCAACGACCTTTGTAGGAAGCCATACCCGGCGACGCCAAACTATACTCGCCTTTTGTCCGAACATCGATCCGATCCGATCTAAATGAACGAATCACTTTCACTCGTCTCGAATAAATTTTCAGTTTTTCAAACCATTCGCTTTTCTATTGTTTCGTCGTTTTCGTGTTCGGTGAACAGTAAACGTAAACGCAGAAATCATCAACATGCCCTGTTTTAATGACCGTAACTTCATTGAGGAAAGTCATGTTTTAAGAAAGATACGCGTGTTTATGTGTTGTTTTAAAGGTGCGTACGAACTTTCTCTGGTGCCGGATACAATGATTGATACGACATTTGCTGAAATCAGAAGACAGATGAAATGCATATTGCAACTTCTGTACGAATTCAGACAACGATTTTCATCGATTACGACCAGGTCGTGCAACGGAGGAGGTGTTTTTGAGACGAAGTCTAATCAAATAGTTGTGTATCAATCGTAAGACAAACGAAGTGCACGTTATTTGCAAAGTAATTCTTATCGAGATTCTGGATAAGAATGAGTCTGATCAGTTGAACAAAATGCGATCCACCTCCGATTCGCGGTGAGAGCGAAGCGACAGGTTGTTCGGAAAGCGTTCAAAACCCCGTCCGATTCCTACTCTCTGCCGAGATCCTCTATCGAGCACCGCAGCATTCGTTCGGTACCACCACCACGGGGTCACCTCGTGTCCACCACCACCGGGTTCGGCTACCACCTCTTCGTCCGCAGGCAGCTAGGGGCACCTTGCCATGTGACTGATTCCCCCTCCCGACGGGTTGACGAGCGGTGGGCCTGCCTACCTGCCGCCCGTTTCCCCGCTCCCATTACGACGCGGACTCTCGCGGCAGGTGCACCAACGTAAGTGCCACTCCGCTTACCTGTGTGTCGTGCTTACCCAAAGCCAGCGTGTCCGGTGGTCAGGTTCTTCCCTCTCTCTCTCTTTCTCTCTCTCTCTCTATCTCTCTGTCTTCTTCCTCTCCCCCTCTCGCTCCTTTCTTCACCCGTATGTCTCCTCTTCTCACCCCCTACCAGGCTTTCGTCCTTCTCCCTGTGTCCCCTCGGCGTCACCTCACGCAGTGCCGTGTCGTAGTGTCGTGTCATCCTGCGCTACGTCAACGATCCTCCCGAACGCGAGGCAACGCGAGATCGATCTGCTCCGATTCCGTCGTCACCGGGTCGTCGGGTGATCCAGCGGACCCGGCCCTTGTTGTGGACACCGGCGTTACTCGCGTAAACAGTTACACCTGCGGGCATTTGGTCACCGAACGAAAGACGGAGGACGATAAGCGGCGATAGGAACGATCACGAAATTGAGAGGTTCGAGAGTCACGTAGTGCGGTATGTGGAAGTCGAAGGAACTGTAAACAGTCGGGCGCAGGTTACGGGAAGGAGAGCCACGCGACAGAGAGAATCGCGCCGCGGCCAGTCGAGTATCGACGCTCGCCGACGATCGTTTTCGCGAGTGCCAGTGATAGATCGATAGTTCGATCGGTAAACCGACTCGTCACGGTAGCCGGCACGGAGATAAGGAGACACGATTGGAAAGGGACAGTGAAGGTGTCAAACGTCCGCGACTTCTCATTGACATTTCCGTGACATTTAGTGTGCTCGGTCTTCGTATCCGAGACGGTGCAGTTTCTTTTCGTTTCGTGGAACACGCGTGAGAAAGAGAGGAAGGATAGCGCGCGCGCGTTTTCCAAGAGAAAGTGGCAAGGTTAGGTTTGAGGTTAACAATTGAACGTCGAACCGATGACGGATCTTCCGTGCCTTATCACGGTTAGCCTCTTATCGACGCTTATCCGGCTCTCGGAATCGGCCGATGGACGACGCGCTGCTTCGCGATAGAGAGAAAGAGAGAGAGAAAGTTGAATTCGTCGGTCCGGTTGAAGTGCTCGTTCATTCGAAGCCCCGGTGGTATGACCCTCGTCGGACCTGTGCGCGTGCTTCAGATTTGACGTTCAACAGGTGACCGTGTGTTGCTCGTGGACGAGGGTTACGGGATAACGTGGTGCCCGACTGAGGAACCGATCGCGGTCGTCGTTTCGGTAGTCGAGGGGGTGATACGAGAGGAAGTTGTTCGCGTCGAAAATCAACCTGGACATACTCGCCGCCACGTCGGGACGTACGGAGTGGAGATGTCCGCGGGTCGCTGAGAGGATGAGGGAGCTGGACACCGAAAGCCCTGTTGTCTGGCCTGCCTGGTGTTACACTGGTGAGTCCATTAACAAAGTCTCGTCAATTTTTATCAATGAGAGTCTGATCAGACTCGTACTGTCGACAATGTTATTGTACGTAGTGCGTAATCACTGATTCCCAAACAGTTTCTGATTTCGAAACAATTAACGCAATGGTTGATCAGCGTGTTGATACAAATTAGATTAGACCAGTGATCGCAGACTCATTAGTCAACAGAGCCAAATATCAACAGTATAACTGTTCAAATTTCTTTTGATAGCCAAATTTGAAACAGTCCTTCTCAACATACCTTTCTCAATCCTCGACACTACATCTTCTTTTACTTCACAACGCTCCCTAAAATTAAGTCAATAAATTTTACTTAAAGTTTTAAGTCTCAGTTAAACTATAGGTACGTTGAATAAAATTTGATATACTTAATAACAATTTTATTCATTGATAAAATTACATTGTGAGGTATCCATAACATTAAATCATGACAATGACTGACAAACACTAGTGCAAACAATAGCCTTGCGTCTTCTTGGAAAGTTTGACTAAGTCAAGTTTGTATGTTCTTGTTTTTAATTTTAGGCACGATTAAAGGCTCTCACCAATAAGGCTTGATAAGGTTCGTGCTTGAAAACGATTGTTCGTATGAATGTGTAGACCAGAATAAGGAAAGAACGGCAACCGCTAGTTTTATCAGCTGATTATATGAGTCAGGAACAAGAATATTCCAGATGTTAAAAATATGTTCCTTCTCCAGGTCTTTCGAAGCAGACCACTTGTGCTATGAACTAAGTTTATATTTGTTTTTCTCTAATATTTCTATATCAGCGCAAAGACGTTTAAATTTCGCATTGTACGTGCACGTCCACAATCGGAATTCTGGAAGAGCCACACTCAAGGGATCAAAAAGGCGCCGGTTTTAGACGAACCAAGTTTTCAAAATGCTTGTCCTGTTTCGTGTATCGTTATCATTCCCAGCGGTGC
The DNA here is from genome assembly GCF_001652005.2 of Ceratina calcarata. Taxonomy (NCBI): domain Eukaryota; kingdom Metazoa; phylum Arthropoda; class Insecta; order Hymenoptera; family Apidae; genus Ceratina; species Ceratina calcarata. Next base: position 943,994 of record NW_017158043.1, read on the forward strand.
AAGTAGTTTCCATCGATTAGAATAATGCGCGCAGACCAAGCTACGCGGTCGCAAATCATATATCTCTGTTAGCAATTTTCCAAGCGTTTCTCGTAGATAATAATTCTATTGCAACTTTGTATCCTGCTTGTATAATTATCTAGCTTGAAATGCCGTTCGTAATTGATATGGAGAGGTTTCTTATTGATACTAGAAAGATCAAATTCACTGCACAATATACTAAAATAAAATAAAATAAAATCGTATATACAGTGTGTCGTGTTAATTGGTAATGTTGTTCAGAACAATTTCACATTAGGAGTTCGCTCTTTCTATTCATTCTCAATGTAGAAAATAGTGAACAGAAAATTTTGATGAGAAAATTGTGCCGAGGTCGTCCACGGTCAATGTTGACCTGGCTAGTCGGACGTACGTGTTGATAGTGGACAAAATTCTATCGAGCTCACTGTAATAGGACTCCGCTTCGCGGTGACGACTCGCATGATGTTATGAAACATGTCAGCCGAAGTAGACGTTATTCTTCGTCGTCGGAATTCGTATTGCAAACTATTCGCGCGAGGGAAACAAACACGTCGATGAAAAATCTCCGGTTGATCGTGAAGATCGTTCGTAGTTCCGTTTCATAATCGTACTTTTTAATCAAGCGATTAAAAATGTAAATACAATCGTTTTATTTATCTTAGTCAAAATCTACGTAGTAGGAATTTCATATCTCGTTTGATTAATTCAATAAACGGAAATACCGCATATGTATTTTACTCGAAACTTATTACTCCCTTAACTATTTTTAATGGTTGTAATTTTCAATTTGAAAGCGTTGCTCTTTCATGAACGCGCTTTACCCTTTCTTATCGCCGGTATCTTAAGAACTTCATCTTTCGGTAGGGGTGTCGTACGATATTTTGGGTACCCTTTCGCCATAAAACGGATCCCCCAACGTCTTAAAAGGGTGTCTCGAAAAAGAACTAGAGAGAGAGTCAAAGGGAGAAAGATTGAGGGTCGGGGGAACTAATGTCGAAGTGTGTAATTACGGTTCTCGATCTTGACAATTAGGAGCCGGTGGAAGCTGTCGGTAGCGAATAGGCTGCCACTTAGCTGCCGAAATTCCCAACAGCCTTATCTTCGCGAATCGGGCTCGGTTATTCGTCGGGCTCTTCTAATTAAGAGGGACTCCGCCGATTTTTTTTTTTCTTTCTTCTCCCTCTTCGGCGAAATTTCTTTCCCGGACAACTAGCCACAGACAGTTCGACGACTCCTGTCGCAGAATCGCTTCACCCTTTTTTTGCTCGATCCCGATGTTCCGTTAACTGTTTTACTTTTTTCGCGTTCGGTAAAACGTTTTCCATTTTGTTAGGAGAAACAAGCGAACCGTATCATTCTTAATCGGGAATAAAATCGAACGCGTATTTGTGCTTCTGCTATGATTAAATCGTTTGGAGAACGAATTAAGGGATTTGTGTTGTGAAGTATTTCAAATGTATCTCGGAGAAAGAAATAAACCAGTTCATTTCGGTAAAAAAAAAAAATGGGAAACGAATGCGTCACCGCGGTCTAAGCGTTGACATATTGGAGACGATGATGGAACGTCCTGTCATTTGCATGTGTCCCACGTGTCGCCGGTCCCGTTCGCCGCGGCGTGCATCACAATGGTGACTGCGATCAGCGGTTTTTTTTCACGGGGAACGCGTTATCTCTCGAGCAGAGACCGCGTTTTCGTCGGCCGGTGTCCGTGATTTCGCGACAGCTGAACGAATTCGTTGTATAACGGAGAGACACCTAATGGCAACGCCGTTTCGCGACTGACTTTGCTAATAGGACGAGATTATATCCTCTCTCCGCGATTCAATGGAAACGTATTGTACTTCGTACACACGTACGTTTCAGTTTTCTATGTATGCACGCATTCAAGTCCGCGACCTCGCCGGCTTTAATGACAATCGTGTGCTTGAAAGATAATCATCGATGAAAATGCGACACGTGCATTCTTGCTGTAGTTATGTAAAAAGAAGTAGGAAGTTTTGAATTACGTTCTACGGTAACTGGTGGACCGCAATTTCAACCGCGACCATCTGCGTTCGTCTGATTTATTTTTTTAACCATTCACATATTTCATTCCTAACAGGACTCAAACGAATGATTATTTCTCTTAAATTATTGGAGTTCTTTAACAATATCTTCACGAATCCTCTGCGATCAGAGATGTTATCATTATATAATGTATATGAATTTGTTTTTCTCTAATATTTCTATATCAGCGCAAAGACGTTTAAATTTCGCATTGTACGTGCACGTCCACAATCGGAATTCTGGAAGAGCCACACTCAAGGGATCAAAAAGGCGCCGGTTTTAGACGAACCAAGTTTTCAAAATGCTTGTCCTGTTTCGTGTATCGTTATCATTCCCAGCGGTGCAAGTAGTTTCCATCGATTAGAATAATGCGCGCAGACCAAGCTACGCGGTCGCAAATCATATATCTCTGTTAGCAATTTTCCAAGCGTTTCTCGTAGATAATAATTCTATTGCAACTTTGTATCCTGCTTGTATAATTATCTAGCTTGAAATGCCGTTCGTAATTGATATGGAGAGGTTTCTTATTGATACTAGAAAGATCAAATTCACTGCACAATATACTAAAATAAAATAAAATAAAATCGTATATACAGTGTGTCGTGTTAATTGGTAATGTTGTTCAGAACAATTTCACATTAGGAGTTCGCTCTTTCTATTCATTCTCAATGTAGAAAATAGTGAACAGAAAATTTTGATGAGAAAATTGTGCCGAGGTCGTCCACGGTCAATGTTGACCTGGCTAGTCGGACGTACGTGTTGATAGTGGACAAAATTCTATCGAGCTCACTGTAATAGGACTCCGCTTCGCGGTGACGACTCGCATGATGTTATGAAACATGTCAGCCGAAGTAGACGTTATTCTTCGTCGTCGGAATTCGTATTGCAAACTATTCGCGCGAGGGAAACAAACACGTCGATGAAAAATCTCCGGTTGATCGTGAAGATCGTTCGTAGTTCCGTTTCATAATCGTACTTTTTAATCAAGCGATTAAAAATGTAAATACAATCGTTTTATTTATCTTAGTCAAAATCTACGTAGTAGGAATTTCATATCTCGTTTGATTAATTCAATAAACGGAAATACCGCATATGTATTTTACTCGAAACTTATTACTCCCTTAACTATTTTTAATGGTTGTAATTTTCAATTTGAAAGCGTTGCTCTTTCATGAACGCGCTTTACCCTTTCTTATCGCCGGTATCTTAAGAACTTCATCTTTCGGTAGGGGTGTCGTACGATATTTTGGGTACCCTTTCGCCATAAAACGGATCCCCCAACGTCTTAAAAGGGTGTCTCGAAAAAGAACTAGAGAGAGAGTCAAAGGGAGAAAGATTGAGGGTCGGGGGAACTAATGTCGAAGTGTGTAATTACGGTTCTCGATCTTGACAATTAGGAGCCGGTGGAAGCTGTCGGTAGCGAATAGGCTGCCACTTAGCTGCCGAAATTCCCAACAGCCTTATCTTCGCGAATCGGGCTCGGTTATTCGTCGGGCTCTTCTAATTAAGAGGGACTCCGCCGATTTTTTTTTTTCTTTCTTCTCCCTCTTCGGCGAAATTTCTTTCCCGGACAACTAGCCACAGACAGTTCGACGACTCCTGTCGCAGAATCGCTTCACCCTTTTTTTGCTCGATCCCGATGTTCCGTTAACTGTTTTACTTTTTTCGCGTTCGGTAAAACGTTTTCCATTTTGTTAGGAGAAACAAGCGAACCGTATCATTCTTAATCGGGAATAAAATCGAACGCGTATTTGTGCTTCTGCTATGATTAAATCGTTTGGAGAACGAATTAAGGGATTTGTGTTGTGAAGTATTTCAAATGTATCTCGGAGAAAGAAATAAACCAGTTCATTTCGGTAAAAAAAAAAAATGGGAAACGAATGCGTCACCGCGGTCTAAGCGTTGACATATTGGAGACGATGATGGAACGTCCTGTCATTTGCATGTGTCCCACGTGTCGCCGGTCCCGTTCGCCGCGGCGTGCATCACAATGGTGACTGCGATCAGCGGTTTTTTTTCACGGGGAACGCGTTATCTCTCGAGCAGAGACCGCGTTTTCGTCGGCCGGTGTCCGTGATTTCGCGACAGCTGAACGAATTCGTTGTATAACGGAGAGACACCTAATGGCAACGCCGTTTCGCGACTGACTTTGCTAATAGGACGAGATTATATCCTCTCTCCGCGATTCAATGGAAACGTATTGTACTTCGTACACACGTACGTTTCAGTTTTCTATGTATGCACGCATTCAAGTCCGCGACCTCGCCGGCTTTAATGACAATCGTGTGCTTGAAAGATAATCATCGATGAAAATGCGACACGTGCATTCTTGCTGTAGTTATGTAAAAAGAAGTAGGAAGTTTTGAATTACGTTCTACGGTAACTGGTGGACCGCAATTTCAACCGCGACCATCTGCGTTCGTCTGATTTATTTTTTTAACCATTCACATATTTCATTCCTAACAGGACTCAAACGAATGATTATTTCTCTTAAATTATTGGAGTTCTTTAACAATATCTTCACGAATCCTCTGCGATCAGAGATGTTATCATTATATAATGTATATGTATAATTGAACTTATTATGATCAGAATATTATACGTTTTACGGTCTGTAGAACGCTATAATATTTAATTACCGGATACTGAATGTAGAAAATGTTCATCATTCACGTTATGTACAGTTTTCATAATTACGAGTTCGTTTTGTATTTTGAACAACATGAATTCTTATCGAATTCCGAAAATATTTTCTGTAAAATAAAATGGTACATTCGAGAATTCAATCGAAGCAAATACCGCGTCTACGAAGCGAATGTAAACAGTCCCATTGGCTTTTTAAACGGCGTCGCCGATTGACTTGTTTACGGACCAGAGAGCATCCGCGTCGTTACTTCATGAATGAATCGCCACGCGGATTCGTCTCGTTTTCATTGTTTCTGACTGACAATGAGTTACGCGCGGCGCTGCCCACGTGTCGCGTTGAACCGGCGGCGGCTAAAATGCACACGCGCGTCAATGCGACTCGATGATCGCAAGGTGTTCAGTTTCCTGATCATTTTAGCGTGGGTGGACGAGGTTCTACGATTCATCTTCTTTATTTTCTTATCAACAAATAAACTATGTTCCTACGTTTTCCAATCTCGGAAGAGAGAAAAATAGTTTCGTGGTACATAGAAAAAAGCCTTCCTTTGGTTTGAGAGTCAAGTCTCTGATCTGGCCTCGAGTCGACGAGTTTCCTCGCCGCAATCGACGGGAGACGAACACGTCGAATGCACCGGCGTGTGGTCGTTTCAGGGCTGGCATTGTGGCCAGCGCGACGGCCGCACAAAGCCGTTTCTAACTGCGTACAATCGCCCACGTATCGCCGGCACCTTGTCATGTTTAATTTGTCCGCGATCCGACAACCGGCCGACGTATGATTCGATAGTTCGTCACGGGGAACGCGATCGTCTGTTACGATAACCGTCAACGTCGGCCGCGATTTTCCTGCGATCCTCCCGTACGACGAAGAATATTTTCATTACTGAAATCGCGTCTCACAAAAACGCACTGTCTCTAAAAAAATCGAATATGAAAGAAGTAATGCGAACACTGTGTATAAAAGTGTATGGGACCGTCGAAAGCAGGTGATCGATGAGATCGAGGGCCGTCGATCAAACGAGAAGCTGATTCGATTCGATATCGCGATAATGGAGATCGTTCGGAGGGACAAACTAGAAGGGGACGATGCAACGAGAGAGTCTCGAGTATAACCGCGGTTTGGGGTTCGTGGAAAGGAAGACCCTACGTGTTCGCAACCGCGAAATAATGTTAGCGGTTTGTGGTTTTCCATACGTGCAAGAAGTCACAATGGCGAACGAGTGATCCGAGTACGGCCGACCGAAAGGACGTAAAAATGTAAGGACGAAAAAAGTAAGAGTGGCTTTTGTTCGCCGTTGATACCTCGGAGTTCGCTGGTTTTTACTCGGTTCAACCGTTTCCGTGATGTTCGTTTTCTGCTTTCACGCGGGCACGTCGCTTTGTCTCGGGCAAACGCGATTAGGAATCCCGGGAGCAATTTTCAGACGGCTTCCGTCGAGCCTATTAGTTTCTCGAACAGCGGGAGATGGCCTTAACGAAGTTACACTCGCCCGTTTTCTTCCTCTTGTTCCTTTAAATCGCCCCGAGATCGAGCGTTTCCTGCTTCTGTGAAACAGGTGTTCCGCCGTGCCTCCGATCGGCGGCTTCTTTCAACGCTTCACTCCTGCAGAGAACGCTTTTGCGGTTTTAACTTCAACCTTTTTTTCGTTCACGAGTCCAATAGCGTTAATCGATTCCGAAATTCGTCTTCAAACGTCGCGAAACGATTTCTGGCGATTCACTAATAAAACTGTACGGGACAATAGCTTTCAATACGATTTCAATGAGATCTTCTGAATCTCCTTGAAGCAAGGCACACGGGACGCGGCGACCGTCGGCAATTACGTCTGGCCAGCTGGCGCCTGCTTGATTTTTCATTTGGCCAAACAATCTCGACTCGATTCCTCCTCTCTTCCCGTTTTGATTGCTCGTTATCGAGACTTTTCTTCGGGCTAGATAATGGCGTCAGCTTTCTTCCGCCAGCGTTTCCCGAAAGATAAACGCTGGACGAAGCGACGCCACGCAGAAGCATTCAACGGGGCAATTAAGCGACGTGACTCGCTCGATTCGCGGCATGGAAACGTCATCGCGCGATTAAGGACTCCCATGTCACCTGTCTGAACGACAGGGCGCCAGCAACTGTTCGCACGCGCCTGCTGTTTCCTTCCAACGATTCTTCTCGTCGAGTCTCCCTTAAGGATCCCAGAACTCGTCCCGACGTTTTCTCTAACGCTCATCACGCGAACATGTGCGGTCGAGTGATTACGATCAATTTTAATTTGTTTACCACGAGTCGAGAGCCTTCGCATTTGAAACAAAATAGGTATTACAGTTCTCTTCCAGCGAAATCGCTTTCCCATATTTGCTGCAATCGACAAGACTCGTCGTGAAACATAAGATGTTTATAAATCGTATATAGTGTATGAATCGTCGTCGATGTTTAAGGATGTATTGGCTATAC